>NW_019267367.1:210362-343231 GCF_002742605.1 Olea europaea var. sylvestris | reverse complement strand
AGGCCTAAACGAAGGAATTTAGCTAAATCCCGTGATCCCAGGTCTGTGCCCTGAGTCCAATTTCTCGGGCCGTTTCCAATCAACCTGCCAAATTTCGGCTCATTCAGACACCGTCGTAACAAATGACAACATTGCCCCTGGTGCGATTTTGCGTTGTTAATTTTCTATCCAACACTTCTGTAACTACACAATAAATACAAAAATTAATTATTTGGAGGCCTAAACGAAGGAATTTCGCTACATTCCGTAATCCCGGGTTTGTGCCCCAAGTCCAATTTCTCGAGCAGTTTCCAATCAACCTGTCGAATTTTAGCCCATTCCGACACCATCGTGATAAATGAAAAAATTGCCCCTGGTGCGATTTTTTGTTGTTAATTTTCTGTCCAACAGTTCTTCAACCTGGCATAATTAATAAGGAAATTAATTAGTCGGAGGCCTAAACGAAGGAATTTGGCTAACTCCCGTGATCCCGAGTCTGTGCCTCGAGTCCAATTTCTCAGGCAGTTTCCAATCAACCTACCAAATTTTGGCCCATTTCGACACCATCGCGACAAATGACAAAACTGCCCCTGGTGCGGTTTTGCTTTGTTAATTTTCTGTCCAACACTTCTTCAACCTGACATAATTAATAAGGAAATTAAATATTCGCAGGCCTAAAGGAAGGAACATGGCTTAAATCCCGTGATCCCGGGTCTGTCCCCTGAGTCCAATTTCTAGGACCAATTCCAATGAACTGCCAAATTTCGACCCATTCCGATACCGTCGTGACTTACGACAAAATTGCCCCTAGTACGATTTTGCGTTGTTAATTTTCTGTCCAACACTTCTTCGACCTGACATAATTAAGATGAAAATTAATTATTCGGAGGCCTAAACAATGGAATTTAGCTAAATGCCATAACCCCGAGTCTATGCCCCGAGTCCAATTTCTCGGGCCGTTTCCAATCAACCTGCCAAATTTTGGCCCATTGCGACACCGTCGCGACAAACGACAAAATTACCCCAGGTGCGGTTTTGCTCTGTTAATTTTCTGTCCAACACTTCCTCAACCAGACATTATTAATAAGGAAATTAATTAATCGGAGGCCTAAACGATGGAATTTGGCTAAAATCTCGTGATCCATGGCCAGTGCCACGAGTCCAATTTCTCTGTCCGTTTCCAATCAACCTGCCACATTTCGGCCCATTCTGACACTGTCGCAACAAATGACAAAATTGCCCATGGTGCGGTTATTCTTTGTTAATTATCTTTCCAACACTTATTCAACCTGACATAATTAATAAGGAATATAATTATTCGGAGGCCTAAACGATGGAATTTGGCTAAATCCCGTGATCTCGGGTTTGTGCCCCGAGTCCAATTTCTCGGGTCGTTTCCAATCAACCTGCCAAATTTCAGCCCGTTCCGACACCGTCGCGACAAATAATAAAATTGCCCCTGGTGCAGTTTTGCTTTGTTAATTTTCTATCCAGCACGTCTTCAACCTGACATAATTAATAAGGAAATTAACTATTCGGAGGCCTAAAAGAATGAATTTGGCTAAAATCTCGTGATCCTGGGTCTATGCCCCGACTCCAATTTTTCGGGCCGTTTCCAATTAATCTGCCAAATTTCAGCCCATTCTGACAGCGTCGCGACAAAAGACAAAATCGCCCCTAGTGCGATTTATGTTGTTAATTTTCTATCCAACACTTTTTCAACCTAACATAATTAATACGAAAATTAATTATTCAAAGGCCTAAACGAAGGGATTTGGCTAAATCAAGTGATCCCGGGTCCGTGCCCCAAGTCCAATTTCTCGGGCCGTTTCCAATCAACCTGCCAAATTTTGGCCCATTCCAACACCGTCGTGACAAATGACAAAATTGCCGTTGGTGCTGTTTTGCTTTGTTAATTTTATGTCCAAAACTTCTTCGACATGACATAATTAATACGAAAATTAATTATTTGGAGGCCTAAACGAAGGAATGTGGCTAAATCCCGTAATCCCGGGTCTGTGCCCCGAGTCCAATTTCTCGGGCCGTTTCCAATCAACCTACCAAATTTCAGCCTCTTTCGACACCGTCGCGACAAATGACAAAATTGCCCTGGTGCGGTTTAGCTTTGTTAATTTTCTGTCCAACACTTTTTCAACCTGACATAATTAATAAGGAAATTAATTAATCGGAGGTCCAAAGGAAGGAATTTAGCTAAAATCCCGTGATCCCGGGTCTGTGCCCTGAGTCCAATTTCTCGGGCCGTTTCCAATCAACTTGCCAAATTTTGGCCCTTTCCGACACCGTAGCGACAAATGACAAAATTGTCCCTAGAGCGATTTTTCATAGTTAATTTTTTGTCCAACACTTATTCAACCTGACATAATTAATAAGGAAATTAAATATTCGGAGGCCTAAACGAAGGAATTTGGGTAAAATCCCGTGATCCCGGTCCGTGCCCCGAGTCCAATTTATTGGGCCGTTTCCAATCAACCTGCCAAATTTCGGCCCATTCCGACACCGTCGCGACAAATGACAAAATTGCCACTGGAGCAATTTTTCATTGATAATTTTTTGCCCAACACTTCTTCAACCTGACATAATTAATAAGGAAATTAATTATTCGGAGGCCTTAACGAAGGAATTTGGCTAAAATTCTGTGATCTCGGTCTGTGCCTTGAGTCCAATTTCTCGAGCCGCTTCCAATCAACCTACCAAATTTTGGCCCATTCCGACACCGTCGCGACAAATGACAAAATTGCCCCTGGTGCAGTTTTTCTTCGTCAATTTTCTGTCCAACAGTTCTTCAGCCCGACATAATTAATACGAAAATTAATTATTCGGAGGCCTAAATGAAGGAATTTGGCCAAACCCCATGATCTCGGGTCTGTGCCACGAGTCCAATTTCTCGGGTCGCTTCCAATCAACCTACCAAATTTCGGCCTATTCCGACACCGTCGCGACAAATGACAAATTTACCCATGGTGCGGTTTTGTGTTCTTAATTTTCTGTCCAACACTTCTTCAACCTTACATAATTAATAAGGAAATTAATAATGTGGAGGCCTAACCAAAGGAATTTGGCTTAAATCTCATGATCCCGGTCTGTGCACCTAGTCCAATTTCTCTGTCCGTTTCCAATCTACCTGCCAGATTTCGGCCCATTTTGGCACCGTCGCGACAAATGACAAAATTGCCTCTGGTGCGGTTCTTCATTGTTAATTTTCCTTCCAACACTTCTTCAACCTGACATAATTAATAAGGAATATAATTATTCGGGGGCCTAAACGATGGAATTTAGCTAAATCCCATGATCTTGGGTTTGTGCTCCGAGTCCAATTTCTCGGGCCGTTTCCAATCAACCTGCCAAATTTCGGCCCATTCCGACGCCGTCATGACAAATGATAAAATTGCCCTTGTGCTGTTTTGCTTTGTTAATTTTCTGTCCGGCATGTCTTCAACCTGACATAATTATTAAGGAAATTAATTATTCGGAGGCCTAAATGAATGAATTTTGCTAAAATCTTATGATCCTGGGTCTATGCCCCGACTCCAATTTCTTGGGCCGTTTCCAATTAATTTCCCAAGTTTTGGTCTATTCCCACACCGTCGCGACAAAAGACAAATTCGGCCCTGGGGTGGTTTAGCTTTGTTAATTTTAGGTCCAACACTTTTTCAACCTGACATAATTAATGAGAAAATTAATTAATCGGAGGCCTAAAGGAAGGAATTTGTCTAAAATCTCGTGATCATGGGCCTGTGCCCCGAGTCCAATTTCTCGGGTCGTTTCCAATCAACTTGCCAAATTTCAGCCCATTCCGACATCGTAGCGACAAATGACAAAATTGCCCCTGGAGCGATTTGTCATTGTTAACTTTTTGTCCAACACTTATTCAACCTGACATAATTAATAAGGAAATTAATTATTCGGAGGCCAAAACGAAGGAATTTGGGTGTGATCCCGGTCTGTGCCCCGAGTCCAATTTCTTGGGCCGTTTCCAATCAACCTGCCAAATTTCGGCCCATTCTGACACCGTCACGACAAATGACAAAATTGCCCCTGGAGCGATTTTTCATTGTTAATTTTTTGTCAAAAATTGTTAATTTTATGCCCAACATTTCTTCAACCTGACATAATTAATAAGGAAAATAATCATTCGGAGGCTTTAACGAAGGAATTTGGCTAAAATCCCGTGATCCCAGTCAGCGCCTTGAGTCTAATTTCTCAGGCCGTTTCCAATCAACCTGCCAAATTTCGGCTCATTCTGACACTGTCGCGACAAATGACAAAATTGCCCTCAGTGCGGTTTTGCTTTTTTAATTTTCTGTCCAACACTTCTTCAACATGACATAATTAATAAGGAAATTAATTATTCGGAGGCCTAAACGGAGGAGTTCGGTTAAAATATTGTGATCCCGGGTCTGTGCCCCGAGTCCAATTTCTTGGGCCGTTTCCAATCGACCTGCCAAATTTTGGCCCATTCTGACATCGTCGCAACAAATGACAAAATTGCCCCTGGTGCGATTTTGCTTTGTTAATTTTCTATCCAACAGTTCCTCAACCCGACATAATTAATACGAAAATTATTATTCGGAGGCCTAAATGAAGGAATTTAGCCAAATCCCGTGATCTCGGGTCTGTGCCAAGAGTCCAATTTCTCGGGCCGCTTCCAATCAACCGACCAAATTTTGGCCCATTCCGACACCATCGCGACAAATGACAAAATTTCCCTTGGTGCGGTTTTGCTTTGTTAATTTTCTGTCCAACACTTCTTCAACCTGACATAATTAATAAGGAAATTAAATATTCGCAGGCCTAAAGGAAGGAATATGGCTTAAATCCCGTGATCCCGGGTCTGTCCCCTGAGTCCAATTTCTCGGACCGATTCCAATGAACTGCCAAATTTCGACCCATTCCGATATTGTCGTGACTTATGACAAAATTGCCCCTGGTATGGTTTTGCGTTGTTAATTTTCTGTCCAACACTTCTTCGACCTGACATAATTAAGATGAAAATTAATTATTCGGAGGCCTAAACGAAGGAATTTAGCTAAATGCCATAACCCCGGGTCTATGCCCCGAGTCCAATTTCTCGGGCCGTTTCCAATCAACCTGGCAAATTTTGGCCCATTGCGACACCGTCGCGACAAACGACAAAATTACCCCAGGTGCGGTTTTGCTCTGTTAATTTTCTGTCCAACACTTCCTCAACCTGACATTATTAATAAGGAAATTAATTAATCGGAGGCCTAAACGATGGAATTTGGCTAAAATCTCGTGATCCATGGTCAGTGCCACGAGTCCAATTTCTCTGTCCGTTTCCAATCAACCTGCAACATTTCGGCCCATTCTGACACCGTCGCGACAAATGACAAAATTGCCCATGGTGCGGTTATTCTTTGTTAATTATCTTTCCAACACTTCTTCAACCTGACATAATTAATAAGGAATATAATTATTCGGAGGCCTAAAAGATGGAATTTGGCTAAATCCCGTGATCTCGGGTTTGTGCCCCGAGTCCAATTTCTCGGGTCATTTCCAATCAACCTGCCAAATTTCAGCCCGTTCCGGCACCGTCGCGACAAATGATAAAATTACCCCTGGTGCAGTTTTGCTTTGTTAATTTTCTATCCAGCACGTCTTCAACCTAACATAATTAATAAGGAAATTGATTATTCGGAGGCCTAAATGAATGAATTTGGCTAAAATCTCGTGATCCTGGGTCTATGCCCCGACCCCAATTTTTCGGGCCGTTTCCAATTAATCTGCCAAATTTCAACCCATTCTGACAGCGTCGCGACAAAAGACAAAATCGCCCCTAGTGCGATTTATGTTGTTAATTTTCTATCCAACACTTTTTCAACCTAACATAATTAATACGAAAATTAATTATTCAAAGGCCTAAACGAAGGAATTTGGCTAAATCCCGTGATCCCGGGTCCGTGCCCCGAGTCCAATTTCTCGGGCCGTTTCCAATCAACCTGCCAAATTTTGACCCATTCCGACACCGTCGTGACAAATGACAAAATTGCCGTTGGTGCTGTTTTGCTTTGTTAATTTTATGTCCAAAACTTCTTTGACATGACATAATTAATACGAAAATTAATTATTTGGAGGCCTAAACGAAGGAATGTGGCTAAATCCCGTAATCCCGGGTCTGTGCCCCAAGTCCAATTTCTCGGGCCGTTTCCAATCAACCTACCAAATTTCAGCCTCTTCCGACACCGTCGTGACAAATGACAAAATTGCCCTGGTGCAGTTTAGCTTTGTTAATTTTCTGTCCAACACTTTTTCAACCTGACGTAATTAATAAGGAAATTAATTAATCGGAGGTCCAAAGGAAGGAATTTAGCTAAAATCCCGTGATCCCGGGTCTGTGCCCCGAGTCCAATTTCTCGGGCCGTTTCCAATCAACTTGAGAAATTTTGGCCCTTTCCGACACCGTAGCTACAAATGACAAAATTGCCCCTAGAGCTATTTTTCATTGTTAATTTTTTGTCCAACACTTATTCAACCTGACATAATTAATAAGGAAATTAAATATTCGGAGGCCTAAACGAAGGAATTTGGGTAAAATCCCGTGATCCCGGTCCGTGCCCCGAGTCCAATTTGTTGGGCCGTTTCCAATCAACCTGCCAAATTTCGGCCCATTCCGACACCGTCGCGACAAATGACAAAATTACCACTGGAGCAATTTTTCATTGTTAATTTTTTGCCCAACACTTCTTCAACCTGACATAATTAATAAGGAAATTAATTATTCGGAGGCCTTAACGAAGGAATTTGGCTAAAATTCTGTGATCTCGGTCTGTGCCTCGAGTCCAATTTCTCGAGCCGCTTCCAATCAACCAGGCAAATTTTGGTCCATTCCGACACCGTCGCGACAAATGACAAAATTGCCCCTGGTGCAGTTTTTCTTCGTTTATTTTCTGTCCAACAGTTCTTCAGCCCGACGTAATTAATACGAAAATTAATTATTCGGAGGCCTAAATGATGGAATTTGGCCAAACCCCAGGATCTCGAGTCTGTGCCACTAGTCCAATTTCTCGGGCCGCTTCCAATCAACCTGCCAAATTTCGGCCTATTCCGACACCGTCGCAACAAATGACAAATTTACCCCTGGTGCGGTTTTGTGTTCTTAATTTTCTGTCCAACACTTCTTCAACCTTACATAATTAATATGGAAATTAATAATTTGGAGGCCTAACCGAAGGAATTTGGCTTAAATCTCATTATCCCGGTCTGTGCCCCCAGTCCAATTTCTCTGTCCGTTTCCAATCTACCTGCCAGATTTCGGCCCATTTTGGCACCGTTGCGACAAATGACAAAATTGCCTCTGGTGCGGTTCTTCATTGTTAATTTTCCTTCCAACACTTCTTCAACCTGACATAATTAATAAGGAATATAATTATTCGGGGGCCTAAACGATGGAATTTAGCTAAATCCCCTCGGGCCGTTTCCAATCAACCTGCCAAATGTCGGCACATTTCGACACCGTCACGACAAATGACAAAATTGCCTCTGGTGCGGTTCTTCATTGTTAATTTTCCTTCCAACACTTCTTCAACCTGACATAATTAATAAGGAATATAATTATTCGGGGGCCTAAACGATGGAATTTAGCTAAATCCCATGATCTCGGGTTTGTGCCCCGAGTCCAATTTCTCGGGTCGTTTCCAATCAACCTGCCAAATTTCGGCACATTTCGACGCCGTCACGACAAATGATAAAATTGCCCTTGTGCTGTTTTGCTTTGTTAATTTTCTGTCCGGCACGTCTTCAACCTGACATAATTATTAAGGACATTAATTATTCGGAGGCCTAAATGAATGAATTTTGCTAAAATCTTGTGATCCTGGGTCTATGCCCCGACTCCAATTTCTTGGGCCGTTTCCAATTAATTTGCCAAGTTTTGGTCTATTCCCACACCGTCGCGACAAAAGATAAATTCGCCCCTGGTGCGGTTTGCTTTGTTAATTTTCAGTTCAACACTTCTTCAACCTGACATAATTAATACGAAAATTAATTATTCAGAGGCCTAAACGAAGGAATTTAGCTAAATCCCATGATCCCGGCTTTGTGCCCCGAGTCCAATTTCTCGAGGCCGTTTCCAATCAGCCTACCAAATTTCGGCCCATTCCGACACCGTCGCGACAAATGACAAAATTGCCCTGGGGCGGTTTAGCTTTGTTAATTTTAGGTCCAACACTTTTTCAACCTGACATAATTAATAAGGAAATTAATTAATGGGAGGCCTAAAGGAAGGAATTTGTCTAAAATCTCGTGATCATGGGCCTGTGCCCCGAGTCCAATTTCTCGGGTCGTTTCCAATCAACTTGCCAAATTTCAGCCCATTCCGACATCGTAGCGACAAATGACAAAATTGCCCTTGGAGCGATTTTTCATTGTTAACTTTTTGTCCAACACTTATTCAACCTGACATAATTAATAAGGAAATTAATTATTCGGAGGCCAAAACGAAGGAATTTGGGTGTGATCCCGGTCTGTGCCCCGAGTCCAATTTCTTGGGCCGTTTCCAATCAACCTGCCAAATTTCGGCCCATTCTGACACCGTCACGACAAATGACAAAATTACCCCTGGAGCGATTTTTCATTGTTAATTTTTTGTCAAAAGTTGCTAATTTTATGCCCAACATTTCTTCAACCGGACATAATTAATAAGGAAAATAATCATTCGGAGGCCTTAACGAAGGAATTTGGCTAAAATCCCGTGATCCCAGTCAGCGCCTTGAGTCCAATTTCTCAGGCCGTTTCCAATCAACCTGCCAATTTCGGCTCATTCTGACATTGTCGCGACAAATGACAAAATTGCCCTCAGTGCGGTTTTGCTTTTTTAATTTTCTGTCCAACACTTCTTCAACATGACATAATTAATAAGGAAATTAATTATTCGGAGGCCTAAACGGAGGAGTTCGGTTAAAATATTGTGACCCCGGGTCTGTGCCCCGAGTCCAATTTCTCGGGCCGTTTCCAATCGACCTGCCAAATTTTGGCCCATTCTGACATCATCGCAACAAATGACAAAATTGCCCCTGGTGCGATTTTGCTTTGTTAATTTTCTATCCAACAGTTCCTCAACCCGACATAATTAATACGAAAATTATTATTCGGAGGCCTAAATGAAGGAATTTGGCCAAATCCCGTGATCTCGGGTCTGTGCCAAGAGTCCAATTTCTCGGGCCGCTTCCAATCAACCTACCAAATTTCGGCCCATTCCGACACCATCGCGACAAATGAAAAAATTGCCCCTGCTGCGGTTTTGCGTTCTTAATTTTCTATCCAACACTTCTTCAACCTGACATAATTAATAAGGAAATTAATTATTCGGAGGCCTAAACGAAGGAATTTGGCTAAAATCTCGTGATCCCGTGTCTATACCCCTAGTCCAATTTCTCGGGCAGTTTCCAATCAACCTGCCAAATTTCGGTCCATTTCCACACCGTCGTGACAAATGAAAAAATTGCCCCTAGTGCAGTTTTTCATTGTTAATTTTCTGTCCCACACCTCTTCAACCTTACATAATTAATAATTAATTATTCGGAGGCCTAACCGAAGGAATTTGGCTAAAATCCCGTGATCCCGATCTGTGCCCCGAGTCCAATTTCTCGGGCCGTTTCCAATCAACCAACCAAATTTCGGCCCATTCCGATAACGTCGCGACAAATGAAAAAATTGCCGCTGGTACGATTTTGTGTTGTTAATTTTTTGTCCAACACTTCTTCAACCTGACATAATAAGTACGAAAATTAATTATTCGGAGGCCTAAACGAAGGAATTTGGCTAAAATCCCATGATCCCGGTCTGTGCCCCGAGTCCAATTTCTCGGGCTATTTCCAATCAACCTGCCAAATTTTAGCCCATTCCGACACCGTCGCGACAAATGACAAAATTTCCCCTAGTGTGGTTTTTCTTTTTTAATTTTCTATCCAAGACTTCTTCAACCTGACATAATTAATAAAGAAATTAATTATTCGGAGGCCTAACGGAGGAGTTTGGCTAAAATATCGTGATCCCGGGTCTGTGCCCCGAGTCCAATTTCTCGGGCCGTTTCTAGTCGAACTGCCAAATTTCTGCCCATTCTGACACCGTCATGACAAATGAAGAAATTGTGCCTGTTGCGGTTTTGCTTTGTTAATTTTCTGTTCAACACTTCTTCAACTTGACATAATTAATACGAAAATTAATTATTCGGAGGCCTAAATGAAGGAATTTGGCCAAATCACGTGATCCCGGGTCTGTGCCTTGAGTCCAATTTCTCGGGATGTTTCCAATCAACCTGCCAAATTTCTGCCCATTCCGACATCATCGCGACAAATGAAAAATTGCCCCAGGTGTGGTTTTGCTTTCTTAATCTTCTGTGCAACACATCTTCAACCTGACATAATTAATATGGAAATTAATTATTCGGAGGCCTAAACGAAGTAATTTGGCTAAAATCCCGTGATCCCGGGTCTGTGCCATAAGTCTAATTTCTCGGGCCATTTCCAATCAACCTGCCAAATTTCGATCCATTCCGACACCGTCGCGACAAATGACAAAATTGCCCCTAGTGCGGTTTTGCTTTTTTAATTTTCTGACCAATACTTCTTCAACCTAACATTATTAACAAAGAAATTCATTATTCGGAGGCCTAAACGGAGGAGTGTGGCTAAGATATCGTGATCCCGGGTCTGTGCCCCGAGTCCAATTTCTCGGGCTGTTTCCAATCAACCTACCAAATTTCAGCCCATTCCGACACTGTCGCGACAAATGAAAAAATTGCCCCTGGTGCGGTTTTACTTTGATAATTTTCTGTCCAGCACTTCTTCAACCTGACATAATTAATACGAAAATTAATTATTCAGAGGCCTAAATGAAGGGATTTGGCCAAATCCCATGATCCCGGTTCTGTGCCCCGAGTCCAAATTCTCGGGCCGTTACCAATCAACCTACCGAATTTTGGCCCATTCCGACATCGTCGGGACAAATGACAAAATTGCCCCTAGTGCGGTTTTGCTTTCTTAATTTTTGGTCAGATACTTCTTCAACCTGACATAATTAATAAGGAAATTAATTATTCGGAGGCCTAAAAGAAGGAATTTGGCCAAAATCTCGTGATCCCGGGTCAGTGCCCCGAGTCCAATTTCTCGGGCAATTTCCAATCAACCGGTCGAATTTCAGCCCATTCCGACACCGTCATGACAAATGAAAAAATTGTCGCTAGTGCGATTTTTCATTATTATATTTCTGTCCAACACTTCTTCAACCTGACATAATTAATAAGGAAATTAATTATTCGGAGGCCTAAACGAAGGAATTTTGCTAAAATCTCGTGATCCCCGTCTGTGCCCCGAGTCCAATTTCTCGGGCTGTTTCCAATCAACCTGCCAAATTTTGGCCCATTCTGACACCGTCGCAACAAATAAAAAAATTACCCCTGGCGCGATTTTGCGGTGTTAATTTTCTATCCAACACTTCTTCAACCTGACATAATTAATATGAAAATTAATTATTTGGAGGCCTAAACGAAGAAATTTGGCTAAATCCCGTGATCTCGGGTCTGTGCCTCGAGTCCAATTTCTCGGGCCATTTCCAATCAACCTACAAAATTTTGGCCCCTTCCGACACCGTCACGACAAATGACAAAATTGCCCCTGGTGCGGTTTTGCGTTGTTAATTTTTTGTCCAACACTTCTGTAACTGACACAATAAATACAAAAATTAATTATTCGGAGGTGTAAACGAAGGAATTTGGCTAAATCCCATAATCCCGGCTCTATACCCTGAGTAAAATTTCTCGGGCCGTTTCCAATCAACCTACCAAATTTCGAAACATTTCGAAACCGTCGCGACAAATGATAAAATTGCCCCTGGTACGGTTTGGCTTTGTTAATTTTCTGTCTAACACTTCTTCAACCTGACATAATTAATAAGGACATTAATTATTCAAAGGCCCTAACGAAGGAGTTTGGCTAAAATCTCGTGATCCCGATCAGTGCCCCGAGTCCAATTTCTCCGGCTGTTTCCAATCAACCTGCCAAGTTTTGGCCCATTCCGACACCGTTGCGACAAATGACAAAATTGTCCTTGGAGCGATTTTTCATTGTTAAATTTTTGTCCAACACTTCTTCAACCTGACATAATTAATAAGGAAATTAATTATTCGGAGGCCTTAACGAAGAAATTCGGCTCAAATAACGTGATCCCGATCTATGCCCCGAGCCCAATTTCTCGGGCCGTTTCTAATCAACCTGCCAAATTTAAGCCTATTCTGACACTGTTGCGACAAATGACAAAATTATCCCTAGTGCGGTTTTGCTTTGTTAATTTTTTGTCCAACACTTCGTCAACCTGACATAATTAATAAGGAAATTAATTATTCGGAGGCCTAAACAGTGGAGTTTGTCTAAAATATCATGATTTCGGGTCTGTGCCCCGAGTCCAATTTCTCGGCCCGTTTGCAATCAACCTACCAAATTTCGGCCCATTCCGACACCGTCGCAACAAGTGACAAAATTGCCCTTGGTGCGGTATTGATTTGTTAATTTTCTGTCCAACACTTCTTCAACCTGACATAATTAATAAGGAAATTAATTATTCAGAGGCCTAAAGGAATGAATTTGGCGAAAATCCCGTGATCCCGGGTCTATGTCCCGATTCCAATTTCTCGGGTCGTTTCCAATCAACCTACCAAATTTCGGCCCATTCCGACACCGTC
Source organism: Olea europaea var. sylvestris (assembly GCF_002742605.1). NCBI lineage: Eukaryota > Viridiplantae > Streptophyta > Magnoliopsida > Lamiales > Oleaceae > Olea > Olea europaea. The sequence continues at coordinate 330,537 of NW_019267367.1, read as the reverse complement.
GCGACAAATGACGAAATTCCCCTTGGTGCGATTTTGCGTTGTTAATTTTCTGTCCAACACTTCTTCAACCTGACATAATTAATACGAAAATTAATTATTTGGAGGCCTAAACGAAGGAATTTGGCTAAATCTCGTGATCCCGGGTCTATGCCCCGAGTCCTATTTCTCCGGCCTATTTCCAATCAACTTGCCAAATTTCGGTCCATTCTGACACCGTCGAGACAAATGAAAAAATTGCCCCTGGTGCAGTTTTGCGTTGTTAATTTTTTATCCAACACTTCTGTAACTAACATAATAAATACGAAAATTAATTATTCGGAGGCCTAAACGAAGGAATTTGGCTAAATCCCATGATCCCGTCTTTGTACCCCGAGTCCAATTTCTCGGGCCATTTCCAATCAACCTGCCAAATTTTGGACCATTCCAACACATTGCGACAAATGACAAAATTGCCCCTGGTACGGTTTAGCTTTGTTAATTTTCTATCCAGCACTTCTTCAACCTGACACAATTAATAAGGAAATTAATTATTCGGAGGCCGAAAGGAAGGAAATTGGCTAAAATCCCATCATTCCAGGTTTGTGCCCCGAGTCCAATTTCTCGGGCCTTTTCCAATCAACTTGCGAAATTTCAACCCATTCCAACACCGTTGCAACAAAAAACAAAATTGTCCCTGGGGCGATTTTTCATTGCTAATTTTTTGTCCAACACTTCTTCAACGTGACATAATTAATAAGGAAATTAATTATTCGGGGGCCTAAACGAAGAAATTTGGGTAAAATCCCGTGATCCTGGTCTGTGCCCCGAGTCCAATTTCTCGGGCCGTTTCCAATCAACCTGCCAAATTTCGGCCCATTCCGACACCATCGCGACAAATGAAAAAATTACCCCTGGAGCGATTTTTCATTGTTAATTTTTTGTCCAACACTTCTTCAACCTGACATAATTAACAAGAAAATTAATTGTTCAGAGGCCTTAAGAAAGGAATTTCGGTAAAATCCCGTGATCCGGTTTGTGCCCCGAGTCCAATTTCTCGGGCTGTTTCCAATCAACCTGCCAAATTTTGGCCCATTCCGACACCATCGTGACAAATGACAAAATTACCCCTGGAGTGATTTTTCGTCGTTAATTTTTTGTCCAACACTTCTTCAACCTGACATAATTAACAAGGAAATTAATTATTCAGAGGCCTTAACGAAGGAATTTGGCTAAAATCTCATGAACCCGGTCTATGCCCTGAGTCGAATTTCTCGGGCCGTTTCCAATTAACCTGCCAAATTTCGGCCCATTCTGACCCCGTCGCGACAAATGACAAAATTGCCCCTGGTGTGATTTCGCTTTGTTAATTTTCTGTCCAACACTTCAACCTGATAAAATTAATAAGGAAATTAATTATTCGGAGGCCTAAACGGAGGAGTTTGGCTAAAATATCGTGATCTCGAGTTTGTGCCCCGAGTCCAATTTTTCGTGTCGTTTCCAATCGACCTGCCAAATTTTGGCCCATTCCGACACCGTCACGACAAATGACAAAATTGCCCCTGGTGGGGTTTTGCTTTGTTAATTTCCTGTCAAACACTTCTTCAACCTGACATAATTAATAAAGAAATTAATTATTCAGAGGCCTAAAGGAAAGAATTTGGCTAAAATCCCGTGATCCCGGGTTTGTGACCCGAGTCCAATTTCTAAGGCCGTTTCCAATCAACCTGCCAAATTTCGGCCCATTCCGACACTGTCGCGACAAATTACAAAATTGTCCCTGGAGCGATTTTTCATTGTTAATTTCTATCCAACACTTCTTCAACCTGACATAATTAATAAGGAAAACAATTATTCAGAGGCCTAAATGAAGGAATTTGGCGAAAATCCCGTGATCCCGGTCTGTGCCCTGAATCCAATTTCTTAGGTCGTTTCCAATCAACCTACCAAATTTCGACCAATTTCGACGCCATCGCTACAAATGATAAAATTGCCCCTGGTGCGATTTTGCGTTGTTAATTTTCTGTCCAACACTTCTTCAACCTGACATAATTAATATGAAAATTAATTATTCGGAGGCCTAAACGAAGGAATTTGGCTAAATCCCCGGATCCCGGGTCTGTGTACGGAGTCCAATTCCTCGGCCAGTTTCCAATCAACTTGCCATGTTTCGGCCAATTCCGACACCGTCGCGACAAATGACAAAATTGCCCCTGGTGCGGTTTTGCTTTCTTAATTTTCTGTCCAACACTTCTTCAACCTAACATAATTAATAAGAAAATTAATTATTCTTAGGCATAAACTAAGGAATTTGGCTAAAATCCCGTGATCCTGGGTTTGTGCCCCAAGTCCAATTTCTGGGGCCATTTCCAATCAACCTGCCAAATTTGGGACCATTCTGACACCGTCACGACAAATTACAAAATTGTCCCTGGTGCGATTTTTCATTGTTAATTTTGTGTCCAACATTTCTTCAACCTGACAAAATTAATAAGGAATATAATTATTTGGAGGCCTAAATGAAGGAATTTGGCTAAAATCCCGTGATCCCGGGTTCATGCCCCGAGTCCAATTTCTCGGGCCACTTCCAATCAACCTACCAAATTTCGGCCCATTCCTACCTCGTCGCACCAAATGACAATATTACCCATGGTGCGGTTTTGCTTTTTTAATTTTCTGTCCGACACCTCTTTGACCTGACATAATTAATGAGGAAATTATTTGTTCGAAGGCCTAAACGAAGGATTCGGCTAAAATCCAGTGATCTCGGGTCTATGCCCCGAGTCCAATTTCTCGGGCTGTTTTTCATCAACCTGTTAAATTTTGGCCCATTCCGACACCGTCGTGAGAAATGACAAATTTGCCCCAGGTTTGGTTTTTCATTGTAATTTTCTGGCCAACACTTCTTCAACCTGACATAAATAATAAGGAAATTAATTATTTGGAGGCCTAAACAAAGGAATTTGGCTAAAATCCCGTGATCTCAGGTCTATGCCCAGAGCCCAATTTCTCGGTCCGTTTCCAATCAACCTGCCAAATTTCGGCCCATTCCGACGCCGTCACAACAAATGACAAAATTGCCCCTGGTGCAGTTTTTCTTTATTAATTTTTTGTTCAACACTTCTTCAACCAGACATAATTAATATGAAAATTAATTATTTGGAGGCCGAACGAAGTAATTTGGCTAAATCCCATTATCCCGGGTCTAGGCCTCGAGTCCAATTTCTCGGACCGCTTCCAATCAACCTGCAAAATTTCAGCCCATTCCGACACCGTCGCGAGAAATGACAAAATTGCCCTTGGTGCAGTTTTGCTTTGTTAATTTTCTATCCAACATTTCTTCAACCAGACATAATTAACAAGTAAATTATTTATTCGGAGGCCTAACCAAAGGAATTTGGCTAAATCCCGTGATCTCGGGCCTATGCCTCGAGTCCAATTTCTCAGACCATTTCCAATCAACCTGTCAAATTTCGGTTCATCCCGACACCGTCGCAAGAAATGACAAAATTGCCCCTGGTGCGGTTTTTCATTGTAATTTTCTGTCCAACACTTCTTCAACCCGACATAATTAATAAGGAAATTAATTTTTTGGAGGCCTAAACGAAGGAATTTGGCTAAAATCCCGTGATCTCGGGTCTGTGCCCAGAGTCCAATTTCTCGGTCCGTTTCCAATCAACCTGCAAATTTTGGCCCATTCCAACGCCATCGCGACAAATGACAAAATTGACCCTAGTTCAGTTTTGCGTTGTTAATTATTCTGTCTAACACTTCTTCAACCAGACATAATTAATATGAAAATTAATTATTCAGAGGCCTAAATGAAGGAATTTGGCTAAATCACGTGATCCTGGGTCCGTGCCTCAAGTCCAATTTCTCGGGCAGTTTCCAATCAACCTGCAAAATTTCGGTCCATTCTGACACCGACGCGACAAATGACAAAATTGCCCCTGGTGCAGTTTTACTTTGTTAATTTTCTGTCCAACACTTCTTCAACCTGACATAATTAATAAGGAAATTAATAATTTGGAAGCCTAAACAAAAGAATTTGGCTAAAATCCTGTGATCCCGGGTCTATGCCCAAGACCAATTTCTCAGGCCGTTTCTAAACAACCAGCCAAATTTCAGCCCATTCCGACACCGTCGCGACAAATGACAAAATTGCCCCTGGTGCGGTTATTCATTGTTAATTTTTTGTCCAACACTTCTTCAACCTAACATAATTAATAAGAAAAATAATTATTCGGAGGCCTAACAAAGGAATTTGGCTAAAATCCCGTGATCCAGGGTCAGTGCCCCGAGTTCGATTTCTGGGGCCATTTCCAATCAACCTGCCAAATTTGGGCCCATTCCGACACCATCGTGATAAATGAAAAAATTGCCCCAGGTACGGTTTTTCATTGTTAATTTTGTGTCCAACACTTTTTCAACCCGACATAATTAATAAGTAATATAATTATTCGGAGGCTTAAATGAAGGAGTTTGGCTAAAATCCCGTGATCTCGAGTCTGTGCCTCGAGTCCAATTTCTCGGGCCGTTTCCAATCAACCTACCAAATTTCGGCCCATTCCGACCCTGTCGTGACAAATGACTATATTGCCCCGGGTGCGATTTTGCTTTGTTAATTTTCTGTCCAACACTTCTTCAACCTGACATAATTAATAAGGATATTAATTATTTGGAGGCCTAAACGAAGGAATTTGGCTAAAATCTTGTGATCCCGGGTCTGTGCCCAGAGTCTAATTTCTCGGTCAGTTTCCAATCAACCTGCCAAATTTCGGCCCATTCTGACATCGTGGCGACAAATGACAAAATTGCCCCTGGTGTGATTTTTCTTTGTCAATTTTCTGCCCAATACTTCTTCAACCAGACATAATTAATACAAAAATTAATTATTTGGAGGCCTAACGAAGGATTTTGGCTAAATCCCATAATCCCAGGTCTGTTCCCCGAGACCAATTTCTTGGGCCGTTTCCAAACAACCTGCCAAATTTCGGCCCATTCCGAGACCGTCACGACAAATGGCAAAATTACACCTGGTACGGTTTTGCTTTGTTAATTTTCTGTCAAACATTTTTTCAACTAGACATAATTAATAAGTAAATTATTTATTCGAAGGCCTAACCGAAGGAATTTGGCTAAAATCCTGTGATCCCAGGTCTGTGCCCCGAGTCCAATTTCTCGAGCCGTTTCCAATCAACCTGCCAAATTTCGGTCCATCCTAACACCGTCGCGAGAAATGACAAAATTTCCCCTGGTGCGGCTCTTCATTGTAATTTTCTGTCCAACACTTCGTCAACCTGACATAATTAATAAGGAAATTAATTATTTGGAGGCCTAAACGAAGAAATTTGGCTAAAATCCCATGATCCCGGGTCTGTGCCCAGAGTCCAATTTCTCGGTCCGTTTCCAATCAACCTGCCAAGTTTCGACCCATTCCGACACCGTCGCGACAAATGACAAAATTGACCCTGGTGCGGTTTTGCTTTGTTAATTTTCTGTCCAACGCTTCTTCAACCTGACATAATTAATACGAAAATTTGTTATTTAGAGGCCAACACGAAGGAATTTGGCTAAATCTCGTGATCCCGGGTCTGTGCCCCAAGCCCAATTTCTCAGGCCGTTTCCAATTAACTTGCCAAACTTCAGCCCATTCCGACACCTTCGTGACAAATGACAAAATTACCCCTGGTGCGGTTTTGCTTTGTTAATTTTCTGTCCAACACTTCTTCAACCTGACGTAATTAATAAGGAAATTAATAATTCGAAAGCCTAAATGAATGAATTTGGCTAAAATCCCGTGATCTCGAGTCTGTGCCCCAAGACCAATTTCTCGGGCCGTTTCTAATCAACCTGCCAAATTTCGGCCCATTCCGACACCGTCACGACAAATGACAAAATTGGCCCTGGTGTGGTTTTTCTTTGTTAATTTTCTGTCCAACACTTCTTCAACCTGACATAATTAATAAGTAAATTATTTATTCAGAGGCCTAACCGAAAGAATTTGGCTAAAATCCCGTGATCTCGGGTTTGTGTCCCGAGCCCAATTTCTCGGGCCGTTTCCAATCAACCTGCCAAATTTCGGCCCATTCCGACACCGTCGCGACAATTGACAAAATTGCCCCTGGTGCAGTTTTGCGTTGTTAATTTTCTGTCCAACACTTCTTCAACCTGACATAATTAATAAGGAAATTAATAATTCGGAAGCCTAAACGAAAGAATTTGGCTAAAATCCCATAATCCCTGGTATGTGACCTGAAACCAATTTCTCGGGCCGTTTCTAAACAACCTGCCAAATTTCGGCCCATTCCAACACCGTTGCGACAAATGACAAATTTGCCCCTGATGCGATTTTTCATTGTTAATTTTTTGTCCAACACTTCTTCAACCTGACATAATTAATAAGAAAATTAATTATTCGGAGGCCTAACGAAGGAATTTGGCTAAAATCCCGCGTTCCCGGGTCAGTGCCCCTAGTCCAATTTCTGGGGTCGTTTCCAATCAACCTGCCAAATTTGGGCCCATTCCGACACCGTCGCGACAAATGACAAAATTGCCCCAGGTGCAATTTTTCATTGTTAATTTGGTGTCCAACACTTCTTCAACCTTACATAATTAATAAGGAATATAATTATTCGGAGGACTAAATGAAAGAATTCGGCTAAAATCCTGTGATCCTAGGTCTGTGCCCCGAATCCAATTTCTGGGGCCGTTTCCAATTAACCTACCAAATTTCAGCCCATTCCGACCTCGTCGTGACAAATGACAATATTGCCCCTGGTGCGATTTTACTTTGTTAATTTTCTGTCCAACACTTCTTCAGCCTGACATAATTAATAAGGAAATTAATTATTCGGAGGCCTAAACAAAGGAATTTGGCTAAAATCCCGTGATCCTGGGTCTGTGCCCACTAATCCATTTTCTCGGCCCGTGTCCAATCAACCTGCCAAATTTCGGTCCATTCCGACACCATCACGAGAAATGACAAAATTGCCCCAGGTGCGTTTTTCATTGTAATTTTCTGTCCAACACTTCTTCAACCCGACATAATTAATAAGGAAATTAATTATTCGGAGGCCTAAACGAAGGAATTTGGCTAAAATCTCGTGATCCCGGGTCTGTGCCTGGAGTCCAATTTCTCTGTCCGTTTCCAATCAACCTGCCAAATTTCAGCCCATTCTGACACCGTCGCGACAAATTACAAAATTGCCCCTGGTGCGATTTTACTTTGTTAATTTTCTGTCCAACACTTCTTCAGCCTGACATAATTAATAAGGAAATTAATTATTCGGAGGCCTAAACAAAGGAATTTGGCTAAAATCCCGTGATCCTGGGTCTGTGCCCACTAATCCATTTTCTCGGCCCGTGTCCAATCAACCTGCCAAATTTCGGTCCATTCCGACACCATCACGAGAAATGACAAAATTGCCCCAGGTGCGTTTTTCATTGTAATTTTCTGTCCAACACTTCTTCAACCCGACATAATTAATAAGGAAATTAATTATTCGGAGGCCTAAACGAAGGAATTTGGCTAAAATCTCGTGATCCCGGGTCTGTGCCTGGAGTCCAATTTCTCTGTCCGTTTCCAATCAACCTGCCAAATTTCAGCCCATTCTGACACCGTCGCGACAAATTACAAAATTGCCCCTGGTGCGATTTTTCTTTGTTAATTTTCTGTCCAACACTTCTTCAACCAGACATAATTGATACGAAAATTAATTATTCGGAGGCCTAGCGAAGGAATTTGGCTAAATCCCAAGATCCCGGGTCTGTGCCCCAAGTCCAATTTTCTCGGGCCGTTTCCAATCAACCAGCCAAATTTTGGCCCATTCCGACACTGTCGCGACAAATGACAAAATTGCCCTTGGTACAGTTTTGCTTTGTTAATTTTCTGCCCAACATTTCTTCAATCAGACATAATTAATAAGTAAATTATTTTTTTGGAGGCCTAACTGAAAGAATTTGGCTAAAATCCCGTGATCCCAGGTCTGTGCCCTGAGTACTATTTCTCGGGCCGTTTCCAATCAACTTGCCAAATTTCGGTCCATCCCGACACCGTCGTGAGAAATGACAATATTGCCCCTGGTGCGATTTTTTATTGTGATTTTCTGTCCAACACTTCTTCAACCTAACATAATTAATAAGGAAATTAATTATTTGGAGGCCTAAACGAAGAAATTTGGCTAAAATCCCGTGATCCCGGGTCTCCACCCAGAGTCCAATTTTTCGGTCCGTTTCCAATCAACCTGCTAAGTTTCGGCCCATTCCGACACTGTCATAACAAATGACAAAATTGACCCTGGTACGATTTTGCGTTGTTAATTTTCTATCCAACACTTCTTCAACTTGACATAATTATTACGAAAATTTATTATTCAGAGGCCTAAACAAAGGAATTTGGCTAAATCCCGTGATCCCGGGTCTGTGCCCCGAGTCCAATTTCTCGGGCCGTTTCCAATCTACTTGCCAAATTTCGGCCCATTTCGATACCGTCGGGACAAATGACAAAATTGCCCCTGGTGCGGTTTTGCTTTGTTAATTTTCTGTCCAACATTTCTTCAACCTGACATAATTAATAAGGAAATTAATAATTCGGAAGCCTAAACGAAAGAATTTGGCTAAAATCCCGTGATCCCAGGTCTGCGCCCCGATTCCAATTTCTCGGTCCGTTTCCAATCAACCTGCCAAATTTCGGCCTATTCCGACACTGTCGCGACAAATGACAAAATTGTCCCTGGTGCGATTTTTCGTTTTTAATTTTCTGCCCAACACTTCTTCGACTTGACATAATTAATACGAAAATTAATTATTCGGAGGCCTAACGAATGAATTTGGCTAAATCCCGTGCTCCCGGGTCTGTGCCCCGAGTCCAATTTCCAGGGTCATTTCCAATCAACCTGCACAATTTCGGCCCATTCCGACAATGTCACGACAAGTGACAAAATTGCCACTGGTGCGGTTTTGCTTCGTTAATTTTCTGTCCAACACTTCTTCAACCTGACATAATTAATAAGGAAAATAAGTATTTGGAGGCCTAAACGAAGGAATTTGGCTGAAATACCGTGATCCCAGGTCTCTGCCCCGAGTCCAATTTCTCGGGCCGTTTCCAATCAACCTGCCAAATTTTGGCCCACACCGACACCATCGCGACAAATGACAAAATTGCCCCAGGTGCGATTTTTCTTTGTGAATTTTATGTCCGGTATTTCTTCAACCTGACATAATTAATACAAAAATTAATTATTTGGAGGTCTAAACGAAGGAGTTTGGCTAAATCCCGTGATCTCGGGTCAGTGCCCCGAGTTTAATTTCTCGGGCCGTTTCCAATGAACCTGCCAAATTTTGGCCCATTCCGACACCGTCGAGACAAATGACAAAATTGACACTCGTATGGTTTTGCTTTCTTAATTTTCTGTCCAACACTTCTGCAACCTGACATAAATAATAAGGAAAATAATTATTCGGAGGCCTAAACGAAAGAATTTGGCTAAAATCCCGTGATCCCGAGTTTGTGCCCCGAGTCCAATTTCTTGGGCCGTTTCCAATCAACCTGCCAAATTTTGGCCCATTCCGACACAGTCACGACAAATGACGAAATTGCCCTTGGTGCGATTTTGCGTTGTTAATTCTCTGTCCAACACTTCTTCAACCTTGCATAATTAATACGAAAATTAATTATTTGGAGGCCTAAACGAATGAATTTAAACAAATGAATTTGGCTATATCCCGTGATCCCGGGTCTGTGCCCCGAGTCCAATTTCTCAGGCCGTTTCCACTCAACCTGACAAATTTCGGCCTATTTCGACGCCGTCGTGACAAATGACAAAATTGCCCCCAGTACGGTTTTCCTTTGTTAATTTTCTGTCCAACACTTTTGTAACCTGACATAATTAATAAGGAAATTAATTATTCAGAGGCCTAAATAAAGGAATTTGGCTAAAATCCTGTGATCTCGGGTCTGTGCCCTGATTCAAATTTCTCGGGCCGTTTCCAATCAACAAGCCAATTTTCGGCCCATTCCGACACCTTCGCGACAAATGACAAAATTGCCCCGGGTGCGGTTTTCATTGTTAATTTTCTGTCGAACACTTCTTCAACCTGACGTAATTAATAAGGAAATTAATTATTCAGAGGCCTAGACAAAGGAATTTTGCTAAAATACCGTGAACTTGGGTCTGTGCCTCGAGACCAATTTCTCGAGTTGTTTCCAATAAACCTGCCAAATTTCGGCCCATTCCAAAGCCATCGCGACAAATGACAAAATTGCCCTTGGTGCGGTTTTCCTTTGTTAATTTTTTGTCCAACACTTCTTCAATCTGACATAATTAATACGAAAATTAATTATTCAGAGGCCTAAACGAAGGAATTTGGCTAAATCCCATGATCCCGGGTCTTTGCCTCGCGTCCAATTTCTCGAGCCGTTTCCAATCAACCTGCCAAATTTTGACACATTCCAACACCGTCACGACAAATGACAAAATTGCCCCTGGTCCGATCTTGCGTTGTTAATTTTCTGTCCAACACTTCTTCAACCAAATATAAATAATACGAAAATTAATTATTCAGAGGCCTAAACGAAGCAATTTGGCTAAATCCCGTGAACTCGGGTCTGTACCCCAAGTACAATTTCTCGAGCGATTTCCAATCAATCTGCCAAATTTCGGCCCATTCCGACACCGTCGCGACAAATGACACATTTGCCCCTGATGCGATTTTGCTTTGTTAATTTTATGTCCAACACTTCCTCAACCTGACATAATTAATAAGGAAATTAATTAATTGGAGGCCTAAACGAAGGAATTTAGCTAAAATCCCGTGATCCCGGGTGTATGTCCCGAGTCCAATTTCTCAGGTTGTTTCCAATCAACCTGCCAAATTTTGGCCCATTCCGAAACCGTTGCGACAAATGACAAAATTGCCCATGGTGCGATTTTGCTTTGTTAATTTTCTATCCAACACTTCGTCAACCTAACATAATTAATAAGGAAATTAATTATTCGAAGGCCTAAACGAAGGAATTTGGCTAAAATCCCGTGATCCTGGGTTTGGGTCCCGAGACCAATTTTTTGGGCCATTTCCAATCAACCTACCAAATTTCGGCCCATTCCGATACCGTTGCGACAAATGACAAAACTGCCCCTGGTGCGGTTTTCCTTTGTTAATTTTCTGTCCAACGCTTCTTCAACCAGATATAATTAATAAGGAAATTAATTATTCGATGGCCTAGATGAAGGAATTTGGCTAAAATCTCGTGATCCCGGGTCTGTACCCCGAGTCTAATTTCTCGGGCCGTTTCCAATCAACCCGCCAAATTTCGGTCCATCCCGACACTGTCGCGAGAAATGACAAAATTGCCCCTAGTGCAGTTTTTCATTGTAATTTTCTGTCCAACACTTCATCAACCTAACATAATTAATAAGGAAATTAATTATTCGGAGGCCTAAATGAAGGAATTTGGCTAAAATCCCGTGATCCCGGGTGTATGCCCAGAGTCCAATTTTTCGGTCCGTTTCCAATCAACCTGCCAAGTTTCGACCCATTCCGACACCGTCGCGACAAATGACAAAATTGACCCTGGTGCGATTTTACGTTGTTCATTTTCTGTCCAACACTACTTCAACCTGACATAATTAATAAGGAAATTATTTATTTGGAGGCCTAAACGAAGGAATTTAGCCAAAATCCCGTGATCCCGGGTGTATGCCCCGAGTCTAATTTCTCGGGTCGTTTCCAATCAACCTGCCAAAATTTGGCCCGTTCCGAAACCGTTGCGACAAATGACAAAATTGCCCTTGGTCCAATTTTGCTTTGTTAATTTTCTGTCCAACACTTCGTCAACCTAACACAATTAATAAGGAAATTAATTATTTAGAGGCCTAAACAAAGGAATTTGGCTAAAATCCCATGATCCCGAGTCTGTACCCCGAGTCCAATTTCTCGGGTTGTTTCCAATCAACCTGCCCAATTTCGGCCCATTCCGACACCGTCGCGACAAATGACAAAATTGCCTTTGGTGTGGTTTTGCTTTGTTAATTTTCTGTCCAACATTTCTTCAACCTGACATAATTAATAAGTAAATTAATTATTCGGAGGCCTAAACGATGAAATTTGGCTAAAATCCTGTGATCCGGGGTCTGTGCCCCGAGTCCAATTTCTCGGTCTGCTTCCAATTGACCTGCCAAATTTCGGCCAATTCCGGCACTATCACGACAAATGACAAAATTACCGTGGGTGCGATTTTGATTTGTTAATTTTCTGTCCAACACTTCTTCAACCTGACATAATTAATAAGGTAATTAATTATTCGGAGGCCTCGATGAAGGAATTTGGCTAAAATCCCGTGATCCAGGGGCTTGTGCTCAGAGTCCAATTTCTCAGTCTGCTTCCAATCAACCTGCCAAATTTCGGCCAATTCCGGCACCGTCGCGACAGATGATAAAATTGCCACTGGTACGTTTTTCATTTGTTAATTTTCCAACCAAAACTTCTTCAACCTGGCATAATTAATAAAGCAATTAATTGTTCGGAGGCATAAACGAAGGAATTTGGCTAAAATCCCGTGATCCCGGGTCTATGCCCCGAGTCCAATTTCTCGGGTCATTTCCAATCAACCTGCCAAAATTCGGCCCATTCCAAAACCGTCACGACAAATGACAAAATTGCCCCTGGTGCAGTTTTGCTTTGTTAATTTTTTGTCCAACACTTCGTCAACCTAACATAATTAATAAGGAAATTAATTATTTGGAGGCCTAAACGAAGGAATTTGGCTAAAATCCCGTGATCCCGGGTTTGTGCCCCGAGACCAATTTTTCGGTCCATTTCCAATCAACCAGCCGAATTTTGGCCCATTCCAACACCGTCGCGACAAATAACAAAATTGCCCCTGGTGCGATTTTCCTTTGTTAATTTTCTGTCCAACACTTCTTCACACCAGATATAATTAATAAGGAAATTAATTATTCGGAGGCCTAGACGAAGGAATTTGGCTAAAATCCCGTGATCCCGGGTCTGTGTCCCGAGTCCAATTTCTCAGACCGTTTCCAATCAACCTGCCAAATTTCGGTCCATTTCGACAACTTTGCGAGAAATGACAAAATTGGCCCTGGTGCGGTTTTACATTGTAATTTTCTGTCCAACACTTCTTCAACCTGACATAATTAACAAGGAAATTAATTATTCGGAGGCCTAAACGAAGGAATTTGGCTAAAATCCTATGATCCCGGGTCTGTCCGTCGAGTCCAATTTCTCAGGCCGCTTCCAATCAACCTGCCAAATTTCGGCCTACTCCGACACCGTCGTGACAAATGACAAAATTGCCCTTGGTGCGGTTTCACGTTGTTAATTTTCTGTCCAACACTTCTTCAACCTGACATAATTAATACGAAAATTAATTATTCAGAGCCCTAAACGAAGGAATTTGGCTAAATCCCGTGATCCTGGGTTTGTGCCTCGAGTCCAATTTCTCGGGCCGTTTCCAATCAAACTGCCAAATTTCTTACCATTCCGACACCGTCGCGACAAATTACAAAATTGGCCCTGGTGCGATTTTTCATTTTTAATTTTATGTCCAGCACTTCTTCAACCTGACATAATTAATACGAAAATTAATTGCTCGGAGGCCTAAACCAAGGAATTTGGCTAAAATCCCGTGATCCCGGGTCTGTGTCCCAAGTCCAATTTCTCGAGCCGTTTCCAATCAACTTGCAAAATTTTGGCCCATTCCGACACCGTCGCGACAAATGACAAAATTGCCCCCGGTGCAGTTTTTCATTGTAATTTTCTGTCCAACACTTCTTCAACGTGACATAATTAATATGGAAATTAATTATTCGAAGGCCCAAACGAAGGAATTTGGCTAAAATCCCGTGATCCCAGGTCTGTGCCTAGAGTCCAATTTCTCGGTCCACTTCCAATCAAGTTGCCAAATTTCGGCCAATTCCAGTAACGTCATGATAAATGACAAAATTGCCCTCGGTGCAGTTTTAATTTGTTGATTTTCTGTCCAACACTTCTTCAATCTGACATAATTAATGAGGTAATTAATTATTCGGAGGCCTAAACGAAGGAATTTGGCCAAAATCTCGTGATCCCGGGTTTGTAACCAGAGTCCAATTTCTCGGTCCGCTTGCAATAAACCTGCCAAATTTCGGCCAATTCCGGCACCGTCGTGACAAATGACAAAATTGCCACCGGTGCAGTTTTGATTTGTTAATTTTCTGTCCAACACTTCTTCAACTTGACATAATTAATAAGGTAATTAATTATTCGGAGGCCTAAACGAAGGAATTTGGCTAAAATCCTGTGTTCTCGGGTCTGTGCCCCGAGTTCAATTTCTCTGGCCGTTTCCAATCAACCTGCCAAATTTCGGACCATTCATGATAAAAATTGCCCCTGGTATGATTTTGCGCTGCTAATTTTCTGTCCAACACTTTTTCAACCCGACATAATTAATACGAATATTAATTGTTCAGAGGCCTAAACGAAGGAATTTGGATAAATCTCGTAACCCAGGGTCTGTGCCCCGAGTCCAATTTCTCGGGCCATTTCCAATCAACCTGCCAAATTTCGGCCCATTCCGACATCGTTGCGACAAATTATAAAAATTGCCCCTAGTGCGGTTTTGCGTTGTTAATTTTTTGTCCAACACTTCTTCAACCTGACATAATTAATACGAATATTAATTGGTCAGAGGCCTAAATGAAGGAATTTGGATAAATCCCGTGACCCTGAGTTTGTGCCCCGAGTCCAATTTCTCGGGCCATTTCCAATCAACCTTCCAAATTTTGGCCCATTCCGACACCGTCGCGACAAATGACAAAATTGTCCCTTTAGCGATTTTTCATTGTTAATTTTTTGTCCAACAGTACTTCAACCTGCCAAATTTTGGCCCATTCGGACACCGTCGCGACCAGTGACAAAATTGCCTCTGGTGCGGTTTTGCGTTGTTAATTTTCTGTCCAACACTTCTTTAACATGACATAATTAACACGAAAATTAATTATTCGGAGGACTAAACAAAGGAATTTTGCTAAAATCCCGTGATCCCGCGTCTGTGCCCGGAGTCCAATTTCTCGGGCCGTTTTCAATCAACCTGCCAAATTTCGGTCCATTTTGACACTGTTGCGAGAAATGATAAAATTGCCCCGATGCGGTTTTACATTGTAATTTTCTGTCCAGTACTTCTTCAACCTGACATAATTAATAAGGAAATTAATTATTCGGAGGCCTAAACGAAGGAATTTGGCTAAAATCCTATGATCCCGAGTCTATGCCTTGAGTCCAATTTCTCGCGCCGTTTCCAATCAACCTGCCAAATTTCGGCCCATTCCGACATCGTAGCGGCAAATGACAAAATTGCCCCTGGTGCGGTTTTGCGTTGTTAATTTTCTGTCCAACACTTCTTCAACCTGACATAATTAATACGAAAATTAATTATTCAGAGGCCTAAACGAAGGAATTTGGCTAAATCCCGTGATCTCGGGTCTGTGCCCCGAGTCCAATTTCTCGGGCCGTTTCCAATCAACTTGCCAAATTTCGTACCATTCCGACACCGTCGCGACAAATTACAAAATTAGCCCGGGTGCAGTTTTTCATTGTTAATTTTATGTCCAACACTTCTTCAACCTGACATAATTAATACGAAAATTAATTATTCGGAGGCCTAAACTAGGGAATTTGCCTAATTCCTATGATCCCAGGTCTGTGCCCCAAGTCCAATTTCTCGGGCAATTCTCAATCAACCTGCCAAATTTCGGCCCATTCCGACACCGTCGCGACCAATGACAAAATTGCCCCTGGTGCGGTTTGAGTTGTTAATTTTCTGTCCAACACTTCTTTAATATGACATAATTAATACGAAAATTAATTATTCGGAGGCCTATACGAAGGAATGTTGCCAAAATCTCGTGATCCCGGGCCTGTGACCCGAGTCCAATTTCTCGGGCCGTTTCCAATCAACCTGCCAAATTTCAATCCATTCCGACACCGTCGAGACAAATGACAAAATTGTCCCTGGTGTGATTTTGCGTCGTTAATTTTCTGTCCAACACTTTTTCAACCTGACATAATTAATAAGGAAATTAATTATTCGAAGGCCTAAATGAAGGAATTTGGCTAAAATCCTATGATCCAGGGTCTGTGCCTCGAGTCCAATTTCTCGGGTCGTTTCCAATCAACCAGCCAAATTTCGTACCATTCCGACACCGTCGCGGCAAATTACAAAATTAGCCCCTGTGCGGTTTTTCATTGTTAATTTTCTGTTCAATCCTTCTTCAACCTGACATAATTAATACGAAAATTAATTTCTCGGAGGCCTAAATGAAGTAATTTGGCTAAAATCTCGTGATCCTAGGTCTGTGCCCCGAGTCCAATTTCTCGGGCCATTTCCAATCAACCTGCCAAATTTCGGCCCATTCCGACACCATCGCGACAAATGACAAAATTGCCCCTTTAGCGGTTTTTCATTGTTAATTTTTTGTCCTACACTTCTTCAACCTCACATAATTAATAAGGAAATTAATTATTTGGAGGCCTAAATGAAGGAATTTGGCTAAAATTACGTGATCCCGATCTGTGCCCCGAGTCCAATTTCTCGGGCCGTTTCCAGTCAACCTGCCAAATTTTGGCCCATTTCGACACCATTACGACAAATGACAAAATTGCCCCTGGTGCGATTTTGCGTTGTTAATTTTCTGTCCAACACTTCTTCAACCTGACAAAATTAATACGAAAATTAATTATTCAGAGGCCTAAACGAGGGAATTTGCCTAATTCCTGTGATCCCGGGTCTGTGCCCCAGCTCCAATTTCTCGAGCAATTTTCAATCAACCTATCAAATTTCGGCCCATTTCGACACCGTCGCGACAAATGATAAAATTGCCCCTGGGGCGATTTTGCGTTGTTAATTTTCTGTCCAACACTTCTTTAACATGACATAATTAACACGAAAATTAATTATTCGGAGGCCTAAACGAAGGAATTTTGCTAAAATCTCGTGATCCCGGGTCCTGTGCCCCGAGTCCAATTTCACGAGCCCTTTCCAATGAACCTGCCAAATCTTGGTCCATTCCGACACCGTTGTGACAAATGACAAAATTGACACTGGTGCGGTTTTGCTTGCCTAATTTTTTGTCCAACACTTCTTCAAACTGACATAACTAATAAGGAAATTAATTATTCGGAGACCTAAACGAAGGAATTTGGCTAAAATCCTATGATCCCGGGTCTGTGCGTCGAGTCCAATTTCTCGGGCTGTTTCCATTAAACCTTCCAAATTTTGGCCCATTCCGACACCGTCCCGACAAATGACAAAACTGCCCCCGGTGTGATTTTGCATTGTTAATTTTCTGTCCAACACTTCTTCAACCTGACATAATTAATACGAAAATTAATTATTCAGAGGCCTAAACGAAGGAATTTGGCTAAATCCCGTGATCCCGGGTCTATACCCCGAGTCCAATTTCTCGGGCCGTTTCCAATCAACCTGCCAAATTTTGGACCACTCCGACACCATTGCGACAAATTACAAAATTGGTCCTGGTGCGGTTTTTCATTGTTAATTTTCTGTCCATCACTTCTTCAACCTGACATAATTAATACGAAAATTAATTGCTCGGAGGCCAAAACAAAGGAATTTAGCTAAAATCTAGTGATCCCGAGTGTATGCCCCGAGTCCAATTTCTCGGTCCGTTTCCAATCAACATGCCAAATTTCATCCCATTCCGACACCTTCACGACAAATGACAAAATTGCCCCTGGTATGGTATTTCATTGTTGATTTTCTGTCCAACACTTATTCAGCCTGACATAATTAATAAGGAATATAATTTTTCGGAGGCCTAAACGAAGGAATTTAGCTAAAATCCCGTGATCTCAGGTCAGTGCCTTGAGTCCAAATTCTTGGGCAGTTTCCAATAAACCTGCCAAATTTCGGCCCATTCCGACACCATCGCGACAAATGACAAAATTTCCCCGGGTGCGGTTTTTCTTAGTTAAATTTCTGTCCAAAACTTCTTCAACCTGACATAATTAATACGAAAATTAATTATTCGGAGGCCAAAACGAAAGAATTTGGCTAAATCCCGTGATCCCGGGTAAGTGCCCCGATTCCAATTTGTCGGACCATTTCCAATCAACCTGTCAAATTTCAGCCCATTCCAATACCATCGTAACAAATGACAAAATTGCTACTGATGCGATTTTGCTTTGTTAATTTTCGGTCCAACACTTCTTCAACCTGACATAATTAATAAGGAAATTAATTATTCGGAGGCTTAAATGAAGGAATTTGGCTAAAATCCCATGATCCTGGGTCTATGCCCCAAGACCAATTACTCGGGCCGTTTCCAATCAACCTGCCAAATTTCAGCCCATTCCGACATCGTCATGACAAATAACAAAATTTCCCCTGGTGCGGTTTTGCATATTAAATTTTCTGTTCAACACTTCTTCAACTGGACATAATTAATACGAAAATTAATTATTCAGAGGCCCAAACGAAGGAATTTGGCTAAATCTCGTGATCCCGGGTTTGTCCCCCGAGTCCAATTTCTCGGCCGTTGCCAATCAACCTGCCAAATTTCGGCCCATTTCGACACCATCCCGACAAATGACAAAATTGCCCCTGGTACGATTTTGCATTGTTAATTTTCTGTCCAACATTTCTTCACCCTGACATAATTAATATGAAAATTAATTATTCGGAGGCCTAAACAAAGGAATTAGGCTAAATCCCATGATCACGGGTCTGTGCCCCGAGTCCAATTTCTAGGGCCGTTTCCAATCAACCTGTCGAATTTCGGCCCATTCCGATACCGTTGCGACAAATGACAAAATTGCCCCTGGTGCTATTTTTCTTTGTTAATTTTCTGTCCAGCACTTCTTCAACCTCATAATTAATAAGGAAATTAATTATTCGAAGGCCTAACTGAAGGAATTTGGCTAAAATCCCGTGATCTCGGGACTGTGGTTCGAGTCCAATTTCTTAAGCCATTTCCAATCAACCTGCCAAATTTGGGCCCATTCCGACACCATCGCGACAAATGACTAAATTGTCTCTGGTGCGGTTTTGCGTTGTTAATTTTCTATCCAACACTATTTCAACCTGACATAATTAATACAAAAATTAATTATTCAGAGGCCTATATTGAAAGAATTTGGCTAAATCCCGTGATCCTGGGTCTGTGCCCCGAGTCCAATTTCTCAGTCCGCTTCCAATAAACCTGCCAAATTTCGGCCAATTCCAGCACCGTCGTGACAAATGACAAAATTGCCACCGGTGTAGTTTTGATTTGTTAATTTTCTGTCCAACACTTCTTCAACTTGACATAATTAATAAGGTAATTAATTATTCGGAGGCCTAAACGAAGGAATTTGGCTAAAATCCTGTGATCCCGGGTCTGTGCCCCGAGTCCAATTTCTCGGGCCGTTTCCAATCAACCTACCAAATTTCAGCCCATTCCAATACCTTCACGACAAATGACAAAATTGCCCCGAGTGCGGTTTTCATTGTTAATTTTATGTCCAACACTTCTTCAAGCTAACATAATTAATAAAGAAATTAATTATTGGGAGGCCTAAACGAAGGAATTTGGCTAAAATCCCGTGATCCCTAATCTGTGCCCCGAGTCCAATTTCTCGGGCCTTTTCCAATTGACCTGCCAAATTTCGGTCAATTTCAACAACGTCGCGACAAATGAAAAAATTGCCCCTGGTGCGGTTTTGCTTTGTTAATTTTCTGTCCAACACTTCTACGACCTGACATAATTAATAAGGAAATTAATTATTCGGAGGCCTAAATGAAGGAATTTGGCTAAAATCTTGTGATCCCGGGTCTATGCCCCAAGTCCAATTTCTCGGGCCGTTTCAAATCAACCTACCAAATTTCGGCCCATTCCGACACCATCGCGACAAATGACAAAATTGTCCCTGGTGCGATTTTTCATTGTTAATTTTCTGTCCAACACTTCTTCAACTTGACATAATTAATAAGGAGTATAGTTATTCGGAGGCATAAGCGATGGAATTTGGCTAAAATCCAGTAATCCTGGGTCTGTGCCTCGAGTCCAATTTCTCGGGCCGTTTCCAATCAACCCGCCACATTTCGGACCATTCCGACACCGTTGCGACAAATGACAAAATTTCCCCTGGTGCGATTTTTCTTTGTTAATTTTATGTCCAACACTTCTTCAACCTGACATTATTAATACGAAAATTAATTATTTCGAGGTATAAACAAAGGAATCTGGCTAAAATCCCATGATCATGGGTCTGTACCCTGGGTCCAATTTCTCGTGCCATTTTCAATCAACCTGCCAAATTTTGGCCCATTCCGACACCATCACTACAAATGACAAAATTGCCTCCGGTGCGGTTTTACGTTGTTAATTTTCGATCCCACAGTTCTTCAACCTGACATAATTAATACAAAAATCAACTATTCGGAGGCCTAAACGAAGGAATTTGGCTATAATCCTGTGATCTTGGGTCTATGGCTCGAGTCCAATTTCTCGAGCCATTCCCAATCAACTTGGCAAATTTCGGCCCATTCCGACATCATCACGACAAATGACAAAATTAACCCCTGGTGCTGTTTTTCTTTGTTAATTTTCTGTTCAACACTTCTTCCACTGACATAATTAATAAGGAAATTAATAATTCGGAAGCCTAAATAAAAGAATTTGGCTAAAATCTCGTGATTCTGGGTCTGTGCCCCGAGACCAATTTCTCGGGCCATTTCTAACCAACATGCCAAATGTCGGCCCATTCCAACACCGTCGCAACAAATGACAAAATTGCCCCTAGTGCAGTTTTTCTTTGTTAATTTTCTGCCCAACACTTCTTCAACCTGACATAATTAACATGAAAATTAATTATTCGGAGGCCCAACGAATGAGTTTGGCTAAATCCTGTAATCCCAGGTATGTACCCCGAGTCCAATTTCTAGGGCTGTTTCCAATCAACATGCACAATTTGGACTCATTCCGACAATGTAGCGACAAATGACGAAATTGCCACTGGTGCGGTTTTGCTTTGTTAATTTTCTATCCAACACTTCTTCAACCTGACATAATTAATAAGGAAAATAATTATTCAGAGGCCTAAAGGAAGGAATTTGGCTAAAATCTCGTGATCCTGGGTCTGTGCCCCGAGTCCAACTTCTCGGGCCGTTTCCAATCAACCTGCTAAATTTTGGCCCATTCCGACGCCGTCGCGACGAATGACAAAATTACCCCTGGTGCGGTTTTTCTTTGTTAATTTTCTGTCCAACACTTCTTCAACCTGACATAATTAATAAGAAAATTAATTATTTGGAGGCCTAAAAGAAGGAATTTTGCTAAATCCCGTGATCCCGGGTCTGTGTCCCGAGTTTAATTTCTCAGACCGTTTCCAATGAACCTGTCAAATATCGGTCGATTTCGACACCATCGTGACAAATGACAAAATTGACACTGATGCGGTTTTGCTTTCTTAATTTTCTGTCCAACACTTCTTCAACCTGACATAACTAATAAGGAAAATAATTATTTGGGGGCCTAAATGAAGGAATTTGGCTAAAATCTCATGATCCTAGGTCTGTGCCCGGAGTCCAATTTCTCGGGCCGTTTCCAATCAACCTGCCAAATTTTGGCCCATTCCGACGCCATCGCGACAAATGACGAAATTGCCCTTAGTGCGATTTTGCGTTGTTAATTTTCTGTCCAACACTTCTTCAACCTGACATAATTAATACGAAAATTAATTATTCGTAGACCTAAACGAATGAATTTGGCTAAATCCTGTAATCCCGGGTCACTACCCCAAGTCCAATCTCTCAGGCCGTTTCCACTCAACCTACCAAATTTCGGCCCATTTCGATACCGTCGCGACAAATAACAAGATTGCCCCTGGTGCGATTTTGCTTTGTTAATTTTCTGTCCAACACTTTTGTAACCTGACATAATTAATATGGAAATTAATTATTCGGAGGCCTAAACGAAGGAATTTGGCTAAAATCCTGTGATCTCGGGTTTGTGCCTCGAGTCCAATTTCTCGGGCCGTTTCCAATCAACCTGCCAAATTTCGGCCCATTCCGACACCTTCGCGACAAATGACAAAATTACCCTGGGTGCGATTTTCATTATTAATTTTTTGTCCAACACTTCTTCAACCTAACATAATTAATAAGGAAATTAATTATTCGGAGGCCTAAATGGAGGAATTTAGCTAAAATCCCGTGAACTCAGGTCTATGCCTCGAGTCCAATTTCTCGGGTCATTTCCAATGAACCTACCAAATTTTAGCACTTCCAAAACCATCATGACAAATGACAAAATTGCCCTTGGTGCAGTTTTTCTTTGTTAATTTTCTATCCAACACTTCTTCAACCTGACATAATTAATACGAAAATTAATTATTCGAAGGCCTAAATGAAGGAATTTGGCTGAATCCCGTGATCCCAGGTCTGTACCTGAGTCCAATTTCTCGGGCCGTTTCCAATCCACCTGCCAAATTTCGGTTCATTCCGACACCGTCGCGACAAATGACAAAATTGTCACTAATGCGGTTTTGCTTTGTTAATTTTCTATCCAATACTTCTTCAACCTGACTTAATTGATAAGGAAATTAATTATTTGGAGGCCTAAATGAAGGAATTTGGCTAAATCTCGTGATCTTGGGTCTGTACCCCGATTCCAATTTCTCGAGCCATTTCCAATCAACCTGCCAAATTTTGGCCCATTCTGACACCGTCACGACAAATAACAAAATTGCCACTGGTGCAGTTTTACATTGTAATTTTCTGTCCAACACTTCTTCAACCCTACATAATTAATAAAGAAAATAATTATTCACAGGCCTAAATGAAAGAATTTGGCTAAAATCCTGTGATCCCGGGTCTGTGACTCGAGTCCAATTTCTTGGGCCGTTTCCAATCAACCTACCAATTTTCGACCCATTTCGACATCGTCGAGACAAATGACAAAATTGCCCCTGGTGCCGTTTTGCGTTAATTTTCTATCCAACACTTCTTCAACCTGACATAATTAATACCAAAATTAATTGCTCGGAGGCCTAAATGAAGGAATTTGGCTAAAATCCCGTGATCCCGGGTCTGTGCCCCGAGTCCAATTTCTCAGGCCGTTTCCAATCAACTTACAAAATTTTAGCCCATTCTAACACCGTCCGACAAATTACAAAATTGCCCCTGGTGCGATTTTGCGTCGTTAATTTTATGTCCAACACTTCTTTAAACTGACATAATTAATACGAAAATTAATTATTCGGAGGTCTAAACGAAGTAATTTTGTCAATCTGCCAAATTTCGGTCCATTCTGGCACTGTCGCTAAAAATGACAAAATTACCCCTTGTGCGGTTTTTCATTGTAATATTCTGTCCCAACACTTCTTCAACCTGACATAAGTAATATGGAAATTAATTATTCGAAGCCCTAAATGAAAGAATTTGGCTAAAATCCCGTGATCCCGGGTCTGTGCCCAGAGTCCAATTTCTCGGACCACTTCAAATCAACCTGCCAAATTAGCGTCAATTTCGGCACCGTCGCGACAAATGACAAAATAGCTACTGGTAAGATTTTGATTTGTTAATTTTCTGTCCAACATTTCTTCAACCTGACATAATTAATAAGATAATTAATTATTCGGAGGCCTAAACGAAGGAATTTCGCTAAATCCCGTGATCCTTGGTCTGTACCCGAGCCTAATTTTTCGGGCTACTCCAATCAACCTGCCAAATTTCGGTTCATTCCGACATCATCGCGACAAATGACAAAATTGCCACTTATGCGGTTTTGCTTTGTTAATTTTCTGTCCAACACTTCTTCAACCTGACATAATTGATAAGGAAATTAACTATTCGGAGGCCTAAATGAAGGAATTTGGCTAAAATCCCGTGATCCCGAGTCTGTGGCTCGAGTCAAATTTCTCAGGCCATTTCCAATCAACCTGCCAAGTTTCGACACATTCCGACACCGGCGCGACAAATGACAAAATTGGCCCTAGTGCGGTTTTCCTTTGTTAATTTTCTGTCCAACACTTCTTCAACCAGATATAATTAATAAGGAAATTAATTATTCGGAGGTCCAAACGAAGAATTTCGCTAAAATCCCGTGATCCTCGGTCTGTGCCTCGAGTCCAATTTCTCGGGCCGTTTCCAATCAACCTACCAAAATTCGGTCCATTCCGACACCGTCACGACAAATAACAAAATTGCCCCTGGTGCGGTTTTACATTGTAATTTTCTGTTCAACACTTCATCAACCCGACATAATTAATAAGGAAAATAATTATTCGGAGGCCTAAACGAAGGAATTTGGCTAAAATCCTGTGATCCCGGGGCTATGCCTCGAGTCTAATTTCTCGGGCCATTTCCAATCAACCTGCCAAATTTCGGCCCATTTCGACACCATCGCGACAAATGACAAAATTGCCCCTGGTCCGGTTTTGAGTTGTTAATTTTCTGTCCAACACTTCTTCAACCTGACATAATTAATACGAAAATTAATTATTCAGAGGACTAAACGAAGGAATTTGGCTAAATCCCGTGATCCCGGGTCCGTGCCCCGAGTCCAATTTCTCGAGCCGTTTCCAATCAACCTACGAAATTTCGTACCATTCCGACACTGTCACGACAAATTACAAAATTGCCCCTAGTGCGGTTTTACATTGTAATTTTCTATCCAACACTTCTGCAACCCGACATAATTAATGAGGAAAATAATTATTCGGAGGCCTAAACGAAAGAATTTGGCTAAAATCCTGTGATCCCGGGTCTGTGCCTCGAGTCCAATTTCTCAGGCCGTTTCCAATCAACCTGCCAAATTTCGACCCAATTCGACACTATCACGACAACTGACAAAATTGCCCCTGGTGTTGTTTTGCTTAGTTAATTTTATGTCCAACACTTCTTCAACCTGACATAATTAATTAGGAAATTAATTATTCGGAGGCTAAACGAAGGAATTTGGCTAAAATCCCGTGATCCTGAGTCTGTGCCCTACGTCCAATTTCTCGGGCAGCTTCAAATCAACCTACCAAATTTCGGCCCTTCCGACACCATCGCGACAAATGACAAAATATCTCGTGGTGTGGTTTTTCATTGTTTATTTTCTATCCAACACTTCTTCAACCTGACATAATTAATAAATAAATGAATTATTCAGAGGCCTAAACAAAGAAGTTTGGCTAAAATCTCGTGATCAGGGTCTGTGCCCATAGTCCAATTTCTCGGGCCGTTTCCAATCAACCTACTAAATTTCGGCCCATTCTGACACCATCGCGACAAATGACAAAATTGCCCCGGGTGCGATTTTGCTTTGTTAATTTTCTGTCTAACACTTCTTCAACCTGACATATTTAATAAATTATTCGGAGGCCTAAATGAAGGAATTCGGCTAAAGTCCAATGACCCGGGGTTTGTACCCCTAAGTCCAATTTCTCGGGCCGTTTCCAATCAACATGCCCAATTTTGGCCCACTCCGACATCGTCGCGACAAATGAAAAAATTGCCTCTGGTGCGGTTTTGCTTTGTAAATTTTCTGTAAGCATTTCTTCAACCTGACATAATTAATAAGTAAATTAATTATTCGGAGGCCTAAACGAAGGAGTTTGGCTAAAATCCCGTGATCCCGGGTCTGTGCCCCGAGTCCAATTTTTCGAGCCATTTCCAGTCAACCGGCCAAATTTCGGTCCATTCTGGCACCGTGGTGAAAAATGACAAATTACCCCTGGTGAGGTTTCTCATTGTAATTTTCTGTCCAACACTTCTTCAACCTGACATAATTAATACGGAAATTAATTAATCAGAGGGCTAAACGAAGGAATTTGGCTAAAATCCCGTGATCCCGGGTCAGTGCCCAGAGTCCAATCTCTCGGTCCACTTCCAATCAACCTACCAAATTTGGGCCAATTTTGGCACCATCGCGACAAATGACAAAATTGCCACTGGTGCAGTTTTGATTTGTTAATTTTCTGTCCAACACTTCTTCAACCTGACATAATTGATAAGGTAATTAACTATTCGAAGGCCTAAACGAAAGAATTTGGCTAAAATCTAGTGATCCCGGGGCTGTGCCTAGAGTCCAATTTCTCGGTCCGCTTCCAATCAACCAGCCAAATTTCGGCCAATCCCGGTACCGCCGCGACAAATAACAAAATTGCCACTAGTGTGGTTTTGATTTGTTAATTTTCTGTCCAACACTTCTTCAACATGACATAATTAATAAGGTAATTAATTATTTGGAGGCCTAAACGAAGGAATTTGGCTAAAAACCTGTGATCCCGGATCTGTGCCCCGAGTCCAATTTCTCGGGCCGTTTCCGATCAACCTGCCAAATTTCGGCCCATCGCGACACCTTCGCGACAAACGACAAAATTACCCCGGGTGCGATTTTCATTATTAATTTTTTGTCCAACACTTCTTCAACCTAACAAAATTAGTAAGGAAATTAATTATTCGGAGGCCTAAATGAAGGAATTTGGCTAAAATCTCGTTCTCTCGGGTCTGTGCCTCGAGTCCAATTTCTCGGGTCATTTCCAATAAACCTGCCAAATTTTAGCACTTCCAAAACCATCGCGACAAATGACAAAATTGCCCTTGGTGCGATTTTTCTTTGTTAATTTTCTGTCCAACACTTCTTCAACCTGACATAATTAATACGAAAATTAATTATTCGAAGGCCTAAACGAAGGAATTTGGCTGAATCCCGTCATCCCATGTCTATACCCAAGTCCAATTTCTCGGGCCGTTTCCAATCTACTTGCCAAATTTCGGTTCATTCCGACACCGTCGCGACAAATGACAAAATTGCCACTAATGCGGTTTTGCTTTGTTAATTTTCTATCCAATACTTCTTCAACCTGACATAATTGATAAGGAAATTAATTATTTCGAGGCCTAAATGAAGGAATTTGGCTAAAATCCCGTAATCCCGAGTCTGTGCCCCGAGTTAAATTTCTCGGGCCGTTTCAAATCAACCTGCCAAATTTCGTCACATTCTAACACCGGTGCGAAAAATGACAAAATTGCGACTGGTCCAATTTTGCGTTATTAATTTTATGTCCAACACTTCTTCAACCTGACATAAATAATACAAAAATTAATTATTCAGAGGCCTAAACGAAGGAATTTGGCTAAATCTCGTGATCCCGGGTCTATACCCCGATTCCAATTTCTCGAGCCATTTCCAATCAACTTGCCAAATTTTGGCCCATTCTGACACCGTCACAACTAATGACAAAATTGCTACTGGTGCGGTTTTACATTGTAATTTTCTGTCCAACACTTCTTCAACCCGACAAAATTAATAAAGAAAATAATTATTCGGAGGCCTAAACAAAAGAATTTGGCTAAAATCCTGTGATCCCGAGTCTGTGCCTCGAGTCCAATTTCTCGGGCCGTTTCCAATCAACCTACCAATTTTCGGCCCATTCCTACACCGTCGGGACAAATGACAAAATTTTCCCAGGTGCGGTTTTGCATTGTTAATTTTCTGTCCAACACTTCTTCAACCTGACATAATTAATACAAAAATTAATTGCTCGGAGGCCTAAATGAAGGAATTTGGCTAAAATCCCGTAATCCCGGGTCTGTGCCCCGAGTCCAATTTCTCAGGCCGTTTCCAATCAACTTACAAAATTTTAGCCCATTCTAACACCGTCGCGACAAATTACAAAATTGCCCCTGGTGCGGTTTTGCGTCGTTAATTTTCTGTCCAACACTTCTTTAAACTGACATAATTAATACGAAAATTAATTATTCGGAGGCCTAAACGAAGTAATTTTGCTAAAATCCAGTGTTCACGGGTCTGTGCCCCGAGTCCAATTTATCGGGCCGTTTCCAATCAATCTGCCAAATTTCGGTCAATTCTGGCACCGTCGCTAAAAATGACAAAATTACCCCTTCTGCAGTTTTTCATTGTAATATTCTGTCCAACACTTCTTCAACCTGACATAATTAATATGGAAATTAATTATTCGGAGGCCTAAATGAAAGAATTTGGCTAAAATCCCGTGATCCCGAGTCTGTGCCCAGAGTCCAATTTCTCGGACCGCTTCAATTCAACCTTCCAAATTAGCGTCAATTTTGGCACCGTCGCGACAAATGACAAAATAGCTACTGGTAAGATTTTGATTTGTTAATTTTCTGTCCAACATTTCTTCAACCTGACATAATTAATAAGGTAATTAATTATTCGGAGGCCTAAACGAAGGAATTTCGCTAAATCCCGTGATCCTGGGTCTGTACCCGAGTCCAATTTCTCGGGCCGCTTCCAATCAACCTGCCAAATTTCGGTTCATTCCGACATCATCGCGACAAATGACAAAATTGCCACTAATGCGGTTTGGCTTTGTTAATTTTCTGTCCAACACTTCTTCAACCTGACATAATTGATAAGGAAATTAATTATTCGGAGGCCTAAACGAAGGAATTTGGCTAAAATCCCGTGATCCCGGGTCTGTGGCTCGAGTCAAATTTCTCGGGCCATTTCCAATCAACCTGCCAAGTTTCGACACATTCCGACACCGGCGCGACAAATGACAAAATTGGCCCTAGTGCGATTTTCCTTTGTTAATTTTCTGTCCAACACTTCTTCAACCAGATATAATTAATAAGGAAATTAATTATTCGGAGGCCTAGACGAAGGAATTTGGCTAAAATCCCGTGATCCCGAGTTTGTGCCCCGAGTCCAATTTCTCGGGGCGTTTCCAATCAACCAACCAAATTTCGGCCCATTCCGATACTGTCGCGACAAATAACAAAATTGCCCCTGGTAAGGCTTTGCTTTGTTAATTTTCTGCCCAACACTTCTTCAACCTAACATAATTAATAAGGAAATTAATTATTTGGAGGCCTAAATGAAGGAATTTGGCTAAAATCCTGTGATCCCAATTCAAATTTCTTGGGCCATTTCAAATCAACTTGCCAAATTTCGGTCCATTCCAACACTGTCGCGAGAAATGAGAAAATTGCCCGAGGTGCGGTTTTTCATTGTTAATTTTCTGTCCAACACTTCTTCAATTTGACAAAATTAATAAGAAATATAGTTATTTGGAGGCCTAAATGATGGAATTTGGCTAAAATCCCGTGATCCCGGGTCTATACCTTGAGTCCAATTTCTCGGGTCGTTTCGAATCAACCTGCCAAATTTCGGTCCATTCCGACACCGTCGCGACAAATGACAAAATTGCCCCTGGTGCGATTTTTCATTGTTAATTTTTTGCCCAACTCTTCTTCAACCTGACATAATTAATAAGTAAATTAATTATTCGGAGGCCTAAATGAAGGAATTTGGCTAAAATCCCGTGATCCCGAGTCTGTGCCCTGAGTCCAATTTCTTGGGCCGTTCCCAATCAACATGCCAAATTTCGGTCCATTCCAGCACCGTCGTGAAAAATGACAAAATTACCCCTGGTGCGGTTTTTCATTGTAATTTTCTGTCCAACACTTCTTCAACCTGACATAATTAATATGGAAATTAATTATTTGGAGGCCTAAACGAAGGAATTTGGCTAAAATCCCATGATCCCGGGTCTGTGCCCAGAGTCCAATTTCTCGGTCCGCTTCCAATCAACCGGCCAAATTTCGACCAATTTCGGCACCATCAAGACAAATGGCAAAATTGCCACTGGTGTGGTTTTGATTTGGTAATTTTCTGTCCAACACTTCTTCAACCTAACATAATTAATAAGGTAATTAATTATTCTGAGGCCTAAACGAAGGAATTTGGCTAAAATCCTGTGATCCTGAGTCTGTGCCTGGAGTTCAATTTCTCGAGCCGTTTCCAATCAGCCTGCCGAATTTCGGCCCATTTCGACATCGTCGCGACAAATGAGAAAATTGCCCCTGGTGCAATTTTGCGTTGTTAATTTTCTGTCCAACACTTCTTCAACCTGACATAATTAATAGGAAAATTAATTATTTGGAGGCTTAAAAGAAGGAATTTGGCTAAATCCTGTGATCCCGAGTCTGTACCCCAAGTCCAATTTCTCGAGCCATTTCCAATCAACCTGCCAAATTTCGACCCATTCCGACACCGTGATGCGAACCCCATAGCAATGAAAACTACGAAACCCATAACGAGATTGATGTGGAACCTAAGAACGCCAATACTAACCCGGTTTTGGATCTTGAACCGCAAGAATTGAACCAAGAAATCCTAGATTAGCAAAGAACCTAAAACCCCTTGATTACAATTAAAAGAACCCACAATTCGATTGATTAGAACGCCACAAGAAGTTAAATCTTGATAAGTTCCAAGATTGTTCAAAAAAAAAAACAAGAAATTGAAAGAACATTTCTCTCTCTATAATAATAAGCAAAAGTCAAAAGTTGTTACAATGAAAAGTATTCTCCTATTTATACTAAGGAGTAAAAATGTCCAAAAATCCGTCAAATTATGGTAATAATTTGATTTCATAAGAATTCTATCGAAATTAGGAAATTCGGCCAAAATTAGAAAATTCGCCAACTTTTTTGGCTTGTGCGGCCGCATGGTTCAATAAGAAATGCAATATTTGTTTTCGGTATGCATGTGTGCAGCCGCATGGCGTTTTGCCTGTACGGCCGCATGGACTTGTTTTCAACCTCCGCTTTCGTCACTTGATAACAAATTGATCCAAGTTGATTCGGCCTTCGACCTGAACATGAAAGTTGCTCCATTTTGAGTCCCGAACATGGTTCCATCAATGGTTTCTTGAATGAGCAATCCCATCACTTGTTTCACTTGCTTTTCCCTTGATCGCGTCATTGGTCCGCCATCGACTATCAAAGGGTCTCGTCTCGCACTTGCCTTCGTCGGGCTCAACTCCTGGATCATATCATTGTCCCGACAAATGACAAAATTGCCCCCGGTGCGATTTTGTGTTGTTAATTTTCTGTCCAACACTTCTTCAACTTGACATAATTAATAGGAAATTTAATTCTTCGGAGGCCTAAACGAAGGAATTTGGCTAAATCACGTGATCCTGGGTCTGTGCCCCGAGTCCAATTTCTCGGGCCGTTTCCAATCAACTTGCCAAATTTCGGCCCATTTCGACACCATCGCGACAAATGACAAAATTGCCCCTGGTGCGGTTTTGCTTTGTTAATTTTCTGTCCAACACTTCTTCAACCTGACATAATTAATAAGGAAATTAATTATCCAGAGGCCTAAACGATGGAATTTGGCTAAATCCCGTGATCCCAAGTCTGTGCCCCGAGTCCAATTTCTCGGGCTGTTTCCAATCAACCTACCAAATTTCGACCAATTCCGACGCTGTCGCGACAAATTACGAAATTGCCTCTGGTGCGGTTTTGCTTAGTTAATTTTCTGTCCAACATTCCTTCAACCTAACATAATTAATAAGGAATATAATTTTTCGGAGGCCTAAACGAAGGAATTTGGCTAAAATCCCGTGATCTCGGGTCTTTGCCTTCAGTCCAAATTCTCGGGCCATTTTCAATAAACCTGCCAAATTTCGGCCTATTCCGATGCCATCGTGACAAATGACAAAATTTCCCCTGGTGTGGTTTTTCTTTGTTAATTTTCTATCCAAAACTTCTTCAACCTGACATAATTAATAAAAAAATTAATTATTCGGAGGCCTAAACGAAGGAATTTGGCTAAATCCCATGATCCCGGGTCTACGCCTCGAGTCCAATTTCTCGGGGTGTTTCTAATCAACTTGCCAAATTTCAGTCCATTCTGATACCGTCGCGACAAATGACAAAATTCCCATTGATGCGGTTTTACTTTGTTAATTTTCGGTCCAATACTTCTTCAACCTGACATAATTAATAAGGAAATTAATTATTCGGAGGCGTAAACGAAGGAATTTGGCTAATATCCCGTGATCCCGGGTCTATGCCCCGAGTCCAATTTCTCGGGGTGTTTCTAATCAACTTGCCAAATTTCAGCCCATTCCGATACCGTCGCGACAAATGACAAAATTCCCACTGATGCGGTTTTACTTTGTTAATTTTCGGTCCAATACTTCTTCAACCCGACATAATTAATAAGGAAATTAATTATTCGGAGGCTTAAATGAAAGAATTTGGCTAAAATCCCGTGATCCCGGGTCTATGCCCCGAGTCCAATTTCTCAGGCCGTTTCCAATCAACCTGCCAAATTTCGGCCCATTCTGACACCGTCGCAACAACTGAAAAAGTTTCCCCTGGTGCGGTTTTGCATTGTTAATTTTCTGTTCAACACTTCTTCAACCGGACACAATTAATATGAAAATTAATTTCTTGGGCCGTTTCCAATCAACCTGCCAAATTTCGGCCCATTTCGACACTGTTACGACAAATGACAAAATTGCCCCTGGTGCGGTTTTGCTTTGTTAATTTTCTGTCCAACATTTCTTCAACCTGACGATTAATACGAAAATTAAATATTCGGAGGCCTAAATGAAGGAATTTGGGTAAAATCCCATGATCCCGAGTTTGTGCCCAGAGTCCAATTTCTCGGTTCGCTTCCAATCAACCTGCCAAATTTCGACCAATTCCAGCACCGTCGCGACGAATGACAAATTGCCACTGGTGCGATTTTAATTTGTTAATTTTATGTCCAACACTTCTTCAACCTGACAAAATTAATAAATAAATTAATTATTCAGAGGCCTAGACGAAGGAATTGGGCTAAAATCCCGTGATCCTGAGTCTGTGCCCCGAATCCAATTTCTCAGGCCTTTTCCAATCAACCTGCCAAATTTCGGCCAATTCCGACAATGTCGCGACAAATGAAAAAATTGCCCCTAGTGCGGTTTTGTTTTGTTAATTTTCTGTCCAACACTTCTTCAGCTTGACATAATTAATAAGGAAATTAATTATTCGGAGGCCTAAATGAAGGAATTTGGCTAAAATCTTATGATCCCGGGTCTGTGCCCTGAGTCCAATTTCCCGGGCCGTTTCAAATCAACCAGCGAAATTTCGGCCCATTCCGACACCGTCGCGACAAATGACAAAATTGTCCCTAGTGCGGTTTTTCATTGCTAATTTTCTGTCCAACACTTCTTCAACCCGACATAATTAATAAGGAATATAGTTATTTGGAGGCATAAACGATGGAATTTGGCTAAAATCCCATGATCCCGGGTCTGTGCCTCGAGTCCAATTTCTCGGCCGTTTCCAATCAACCTGCCAAATTTCGGACCATTCCGACAACGTCGTGACAAATGACAAAATTGCCCCTGGTGTTAATTTTCTTTGTTAATTTTCTATCCAACACTTCTTCAACATGACATAATTAATACGAAAACTAATTATTCCGAGATCTAAACGAAGGAATCTGGCTAAAATCTCGTGGTCCCGGGTCTATGCCCCGAGTCCAATTTCTCGTGTCGTTTTCAATCAACCTGCCAAATTTCGGCCCATTTCGACACCGTCACGACAAATGACAAAATTGTCCTCGGTGTGGTTTTACGTTGTTAATTTTTTGTGCCATAGTTGTTCAACTTGACATAATTAATACGAAAATTAATTATTCGGAGGCCTAAACGAAGGAATTTGGCTAAAATCCTGTGATCCCGAGTCTCTGCCCCGAGTTAAATTTCTCGAGCTGTTTCCAATCAACCTGCCAAGTTTGGGCCCATTCCGACATCGTCATGACAAATGACAAAATTAACCCCTGGTGCTATTTTTCTTTGTTAGTTTTTTGTCCAACACTTCTTCAACCTAACATAATTAAAAAGGAAATTAATTATTCGGAGGCCAAAACAAAGGAATTTGGCTAAAGTCCTGTGATCCCGGGTCTATGCGCCGAGTCCAATTTCTCGAGCCGTTTCCAATTAACCTGCCAAATTTGGGCCCATTTCGATACCATCGTGACAAATGACAAAATTGCCCCTGGTGTGGTTTTTCATTGTTAATTTTCTGTCCAACACTTCTTCAACCTGACATAATTAATAAAGAAATTAATTATTCGGAGGCCTAAACGAAGGAATTTGGCTAAAATCCCGTGATCCCGAGTCTGTGCCTCGAGTCCAATTTCTTGGGCCGTATCCAATCAGCCAACCAAATTTCAGCCCACTACGACACCATCACGACAAATGAAAAAGTTGCCCTTGATAAGGTTTTGCTTTGTTAATTTTCTGTCCAACACTTCTTTAACCTGACATAATTAGTAAGGAAATTAATCGGAGGCCTAAATGAAGGAATTTGGCTAAAATCCTGTGATCCCGAGTCAAATTTCTTGAGCCGTTTCAAATCAACCTGCCAAATTTCGGCCCATTCCGACACCGTCGCGACAAATGACAAAATTGCCCCAGGTGCAGTTTTTCATTGTTAATTTTCTGTCCAACACTTCTTCAACCTGACATAATTAATAAGGAATATGGTTATGCGGAGGCCTAAATGATGAAATTTGGCTAAAATCCTGTGATCCCGGGTCTGTTCCTCGAATCCAATTTCCCGGGTCGTTTCCAACAACCTGGCAAATTTCGGTCCATTCGGACACCGTCGCGACAAATGACAAAATTGCCCCTGGTGCAGTTTTTCATTGTTAATTTTATTTCTAACACATCTTCCACCTGACACAATTAATAAGGAAATAAATTATTCATCGGCCTAAACGAAAGAATTTGGCTAAAATCCCGTGATCTCGAGTCTGTGCCCCGAGTCCAATTTCTCGGGCCATTTCCAATCAACTTGCCAAATTTCAGCCTATTGAGACACCGTCGTGACAAAAGACAAAATTGTCCGTGGTGCAATTTTGCGTTGTTAATTTTCTATCCAATATTTCTTCAACCTGACATAATTAATACAAAAATTAATTATTCGGAGGCCTAAACGAAGGAATTTGGAAAAATTCCATGATCCCGGGTCTGTGCCCTGAGTCCAATTTCTCGGGTCGTTTCCAATCAACCAACCAAATTTCGGCCCATTCCGACACCTTCACGGCAAATGACAAAATTGCCTTTGCTGCGGTTTTGCTTTGTTAATTTTCTGTCCAACACTTCTTCAACCTGACATAATTAATAAGGAAATTAATTATTCGGAGGCCTAAACGAAGGATTTGGCTAAAATCCCGTGATCCCAGGTCTATGCCCTGAGTCCAATTTCTCGAGCCGTTTCCAATCAACCTGCCAAATTTCGGCCCATTCCGACATCGTCGTGACAAATGACAAAATTGCCCCTGGTGCGATTTTTCATTGTTAATTTTCTGTCCGACACTTCTTCAACCTGACTTAATTAATAATAAAATTAATTATTCGGAGGCCTAAACGAAGGAATTTGGATAAAATCCCGTGATCCCGGGTATGTGCCCCGAGTCCAGTCAACCTGCCAAATTTCGGCCCATTCCGACACCGTAGCGACAAATGAAAAAATTTCCCCTGCTGTTGTTTTTCTTTGTTAATTTTCAATCCAATACTTCTTCAACCTGACATAGTTATTAAGAAAATTAATTATTCGAAGGCCTAAACGAGGGAATTTGGCTAATTCCCGCGATCCCAGGTCTGTGCCTTGACTCCAATTTCTCGGGCCGTTTCCAATCAACCTGCTAAATTTCGGCTCATTCCAACACCGTCGCGACAAATGACAAAATTGCCCCTGGTGCAGTTTTGCGTTGTTAAATTTCTGTCCAACAATTCTTCAATCTAATATAATTAATAAGGAAATTAATTATTCGGAGACCTAAACGAAGGAATTTGGCTAAAATCCCGTGATCCCGGGTCTGTGCCCCGAGTCCAATTTCTCGGGCCATTTCCAACCAACCTGCCAAATTTCGACCCATTCCGACACCTTCGCGACAAATGAAAAAATTATCCCTCGTGCGGTTTTTCATTGTTAATTTTCTGCCCAACACTTCTTCAACCTGACATAATTAATATGAAAATAAATTATTCGGGGGCCTAAACAAAGGAATTTGGCTAAATCCTGTGATCCCGAGTCTGTGCCTTGAGCCCAATTTCTTGGGCCGTTTCCAATTAACCTGCCAAATTTCAGTCCATTCTGACAGCGTCGTGACAAATGACAAAATAGCCCCTGGTACGATTTTTGTTTGTTAATTTTCTGTCCAACAATTCTTCAACCTAATGTAGTTAATAAGGAAATTAATTATTTGGAGGCCTAAATGAAGGAATTTGTCTAAAACCCCGTGATCCCGAGTCTATGACTCGAGTCCAATTTCTCAGGCCGTTTCCAACCAACCTGCCAAATTTCGACCCATTCCGACACCTTCGCGACAAATGAAAAAATTGTCCCTAGTCCGATTTTTCATTGTCAATTTTCTGTCCAACACTTTTCAACTTGACATAATTAATAAAGAATATAATTATTCGGAGGCCTAAACGAAGGAATTTGGCAAAAATCCCATGATCCCTGGTCTTTGCCTCGAGTCCAATTTCTCGGGCCGTTTCCAATCAACATGCCAAATTTCGGCCCATTCCGACACCGTCACGACAAATGACAAAATTGCCCCTGGTGTGGTTTTTCTTAGTTAATTTTTTGTCCAACACTTCTTCAACCTACCATAATTAATACGAAAATTAATTATTCGGACGCCTAAACGAAGGAATTTGACTAAATCCCGTGATCCCAGGTCTGTGCCACAAGTCCAATTTCTCGGGCCGTTTCCAATCAACCTACCAAATTTCGGCCCATTCCGACACCGTCGCGACAAATGACAAAATTGCCACTGGTGTGGTTTTGATTTGTTAATTTTCTGTCCAACACTTCTTCAACCTGACATAATTAATAAGGTAATTAATTATTCGGAGGCCTAAATGAAGGAATTTGGCTAAAATCCCGTGATTCCGGGTTTGTGCCCCAAGTCCAATTTCTCGGGCCGTTTCCAATCAACCTGCCAAAATTTCAGCCCATTCCAACACCTTTGCGACAAATGACAAAATTGTCCCTGGTACGATTTTTCATTGCTTATTTTCTATCCAACACATCTTCAACCTGCTTAATTAATACGAAAATTAATTATTCGGCGGCCTAAACGAAGGAATTTGGCTAAAATTCAGCGATCCCGTGTCTGTGCCCCGAGCACAATTTCTTGGGTCGTTTCCAATCAACTTGCCAAATTTCAGCCCATTTCGACACCGTCGCGAGAAATGGCAAAATTTTCCTTGGTGCAGTTTTTCTTTGTTAATTTTCTATCCAACACTTTTTCAACCTGCCATAATTAATTAGGAAATTAATTATTCGGAGGCCTAAACGAAGGTGGATAAAATCCCGTGATCCCGGGTCTGTGCCTCGAGTCCAATTTCTCGGGTCGTTTCCAATCAACCTGCCAAATTTCGGCCCATTCCGACACTGTCACGACAAATTACAAAATTGCCCCTAGTGCGATTTTGCATTGTTAATTTCCTGTCCAACACTTCCTCAACCTAACATAATTAATAAGAAAATTAATTTTTTGAAGACCTAAACGATGGAATTTGGCTAAATCCCGTGATCCCGGGTCTGTGCCCCGAGTCCAATTTCTCGGGCCATTTCCAATCGACCTGCCAAATTTTGGCCCATTCCGACACGTCGCAACAAATGGCAAAATTGCCCCTGGGGCGGTTTTGCTTTATTAATTTTCTGTCCAACACTTCTTCAACCCGACTTAATTAATAAGGAAATTAATTATTCGGAGGCCTAAACGAATAAATTTGGCTAAAATCCCATGATCCCGGGTCTGTGCCCCGAGTCCAATTTCTCGAGCCGTTCCAATCAACCTGCCAAATTTTGGCCCATTCCGACACCGTCACAACAAATGAGAAACTTGCCCTTGGTACTGTTTTGCCTTGTAAATTTTCTGTCCAGCACTTCTTTAACCTGACATAATTAATACGAAAATTAATTATTCGGAGGCCTAAACCAAGGAATTTTACAAAAATCCCGTGATCCCGGGTCTTTGCTCGTGTCCAATTTCTTGGGACGTTTCCAATCAACATGCCAAATTTTGGACCATTCAGACACCGTCATGACAAATGACAAAATTGCCCCTGGTACAGTTTTGCTTTGTTAATTTTCTGTCCAACACTTCTTCAACCTGACATAATTAATAAGGAAATTAATTATTCGGAGGCCTAAACGAATGAATTTGGCTAAAATCCCGTAATCCAGGGTCTGTGCCCTGAGTCCAATATCTCGGGCCGTTCTAATCAACTTGCTAAATTTCAGCCCATTCCGACACCGTCACAACAAATGACAAAATTTCCCTTGGTGCGATTTTGCGTTGTTAATTTTCTGTCCAACACTTCTTTGACCTGACAAAATTAATACGAAAATTAATTATTCGGAGGCCTAAACGAAGGAATTTTACAAAAATCCCATGATCCGGGTCTTTACCCCGAGTCCAATTTCTCGGGCCGTTTCCAATCAACATGCCAAATTTCGAACCATTCAGACACCGTCGCGACAAATGACGAAATTGCCCCTGGTGCGGTTGTGCTTTGTTAATTTTCTGTCAAACACTTCTTCAACCTGACATAATTAATAAGGAAATTAATTATTCGGAGGCCTAAACGAAGGAATTTGGCTAAAATCCCGTGATCCCGGGTCTATGCCTCGAGTCCAATTTCTCTGGCCGTTTCCAATCAACTTGCCAAATTTTGGCCCATTTCGACACCGTCGCGACAAATGACAAAATTGCCCATGGTGCGGTTTTTCATTGTTAATTTTTTGTCCGAGACTTCTTCAACCTGACAAAATTAATAAGGAAATTAATTATTCGGAGGCCTAAACGAAGGGGTTTGACTAAAATACTGTGATCCCGGCCTGTGCCTCGAGTCCAATTTCTCGGGTCGTTTCCAATCGACCTTCCAAATTTCGATCCATTCCGAAACCGTCGCGACAAATAATAAAATTGCCCCTGTTGCGGTTTTACTTTGTTAATTTTCTGTCCAATACTTCTTCAACCTAACCTAATTAATATGGAAATTAATTATTCGGAGGCCTAAACGAACGAATTTGGCTAAAATTTCATGATTCCGGGTTTGTGCCCTAAGTCCAATTTCTCGGGCCGTTTCTGATCAACCTACCAAATTTCAGCCCATTACGACACCGTCGCAACAAATGACAAAAGTGCCCCTGGTTTAGTTTTGCGTTGTTAATTTTCTGTCCAACACTTCTTCAACCAGACATAATTAATACGAAAATTAATTATTCGGAGGCTAAAACTTAGGAATTTGGCTAAATCCCGAGATCCTGGGTCTGTGCCCCGAGTCTAATTTCTCGGGCCGTTTCCAATCAACCTGCCAAATTTCGTCCCATTCCGAACCGCCGCGTCAAATGATAAAATTACCCCTGGTACGGTTTTGCTTAGTTAATTTTCTGTCCAACACTTCTTCAACCTTACAAAATTAATAAGGAAATTAATTACTCGGAGGCCTAAACGAAGGAATTTGGCTAAAATCCCATGACTCCGGGTCTGTGCCTGCCGTCCAATTTCTAGGGCCGTTTCCAATCGACCTTCCAAATTTTGGCCCATTCCGACACCTTCGCGCCAAATGACAAAATTGTCCCTGGTGCGGATTTTCATTGATGATTTCCTCTCCAACAGTTCTTCAACCTGACATAGTTAATAAGGAATATAATTATTCGGAGGCCTAAACGAAGGAATTTGGTTAAAATCCCGTGATCCCGAGTCTGTGCCCCAAGTCCAATTTCTCGGGCCGTTTCCAATCAACCTACCAAATTTCGGGCCATTCCGACACCATCGCGACAAATAACAAAATTGCCCCAGGTGTGATTTTGCTTTGTTAATTTTCTGTCCAACACTTCTTCAACCTAACATAATTAATACGAAAATATATTATTCGGAGGCCTAGACGAAGGAATTTGACTAAACCCGTGTTCCCGGGTCTGAGCCCCGAGCCCAATTTCTTGGGCCGTTTCCAATCAACCTGTCAAATTTCGACCCATTCCGACAACGTCGTGACAAATGACAAAATTAGCCCTGGTGCGATTTTGAGTTGTTAATTTTCTATCCAACACTTCTTCAACTTGACATAATTGATACGAAAATTAATTATTCGGAGGCCTAAACGAAGGAATTTGGTTAAATCCTGTAAACTTGTGTCTGTGCCCTGAGTCCAATTTCTCGGGCCGTTTCCAATCAACCTACTGAATTTCGGCCCATTCCGACATCGTCGTGACAAATAACCAAATCGCCCCAAGTGCAGTTTCGCTTTGTTAATTTTCTGTCCATCACTTCTTAAACCTGACATAATTAAAAAGGAAATTAGTTATTCGGAGGCCTAACCGAAGGATTTTGGCTAAAATCCCGTGATCCCGGGTCTGTGCACCGAGTCCAATTTTTCGGGCCATTTCCAATCAACCTACCAAATTTCGGCCCATTCCGACACCTTCGTGACAAATGACAAAATTGCCACTGGTGCGGTTTTTCATCGTTAATTTTCTATACAACACTTCTTCAACTTGACATAATTAATAAGGAATATAATTATTCGGAGGCCTAAATGAAGGAATTTGGCTATTCCCGGGTCTGTGCCCCGAGTCCAATTTCGGGGGCCGTTTCCAATCAACCTGCCAAATTTCGGGCCATTCTGACACCATCGCGACAAATAACAAAATTGCCCCAGGTGTGATTTTGCTTTGTTAATTTTCTGTCCAACACTTCTTCAACCTGACATAATTAATATGAAAATATATTATTCGGAGGCCTAGACGAAGGAATTTGACTAAATCCCGTGTTCCCGGGTCTGAGCCCCGAGTCTAATTTCTCGGGCCGTTTTCAATCAACCTGTCAAATTTAGACCCATTCCGACAACGTCGTGACAAATGACAAAATTACCCCTGGTGCGGTTTTGAGTTGTTAATTTTCTGTCCAACGACATAATTAATACGAAAATTAATTATTCGGAGGCCTAAACGAAGGAATTTGGTTAAATCCTGTGATCTTGTGTCTGTGCCCCGAGTCCAATTTCTCGGGCCGTTTCCAATCAACCTACCAAATTTCGGCCCATTCCAACATCGTCGCGACAAATAACCAAATCGCCCTAAGTGCGATTTTGCTTTGTTAATTTTCTGTCCATCACTTCTTAAACCTGACATAATTAAAAAGGAAATTAGTTATTCGGAGGCCCAACCGAAGGATTTTGGTTAAAATCCCGTGATCCCGGGTCTGTGCACCGAGTCCAATTTTTCCGGCCATTTCCAATCAACCTACCAAATTTCGGCCCATTCCGACACCTTCGTGACAAATGACAAAATTGCCACTGGTGCGGTTTTTCATTGTTAATTTTCTATACAACACTTCTTCAACTTGGCATAATTAATAAGGAATATAATTATTCGGAGGCCTAAATTAAGGAATTTGGCTAAAATCCCGTGATCCCGGGTCTGTGGCCCGAGTCCAATTTCGAGGGCCGTTTCCAATCAACCTGCCAAATTTCGACCCATTTCGACACCATCGTGAGAAATGACAAAATTACCCCTGGTGCGGTTTTTCTTTGTTAATTTTCTGTCCAACACTTCTTCAAATTGACATAATTAATACGAAATTATTTAATCAGAGGCCTAAACGAAGGAATTTGGCTAAATCCCGTGATCCCGGGTCTGAGTCTCGAGTCCAATTTCTCGGGCCGTTTCCAATCAACATGCCGAATTTCAACCCATTCCGACACCGTAGCGACAAAAGACAAAATTGCCACCTGTGCGGTTATGCTTTGTTAATTTTCGGTCCAACACTTCTTCAACCTAACACAATTAAAAAGGACATTAATTATTCGGAGGCCTAAACGATGGAATTTGGCTAAAATCCCATCATCCCGGGTCTATACGCCGAGTCCAATTTCCCGAGCCGTTTCCAATCAACCTGCCAAATTGAGGGCCGTTCCGAAACCGTCGTGACAAATGAAAAAATTACCCACCGTGCGGTTTTGCGTTGTTAATTTTTTGTCCAACACTTCTTCAACCGGACATAATTAGTATGAAAATTAATTATTCGGAGCCCTAAACGAAGAAATTTGGCTAAAATCCCGTGATCCCGGGTCTGTGCCCCGAGTCCAATTTTTGGAACCGTTTCCAGTCAACTTGCTTTTCGTACCGTCGCGACAAATGACAAAATTGCCCCTGGTGCGATTTTTCTTTGTTAATTTTCTATCCAACACTTCTTCAGCCTGACATAATTAATAAGGAAATTAATTATTCGGAGGCTTAAACGAAGGAGTTTGTCTAAAATCCAGTGATGCCGGTCTGTACCCCGAGTCCAATTTCTCGGGGCCGTAGCCAATCAGCCTGCCAAATTTTGGCCCATTTCGACACCGTCGCGACAAATGACAAAATTTCCCCTAGTACGATTTTACTTTGTTAATTTTTTGTCGAACAATTCTTCAACATGACATAATTAATAAGGACATTAATTATTCGGAGGCCTAAACGAAGGAATTTAGCTAAAATCCCATGATCTTGGGTCTGTGCCCTGAGTCCAATTTCTCGGGCCATTTCCAATCAACCTACTAAATTTTGGCCCATTTCGATACCGTCACGAAAAATGATAAAATTGCCCCTGTTGCGATTTTGCGTTGTTAGTTTTCTGTCCAACACTTCTTCAGTCTAACATAATTAATACGAAAATTAATTATACGAAGGCCTAAATGAAGGAATTTGGCTAAATCCCGTGATCCTGGGTCTGTGCCTCGAGTCCAATTTTTCGGGCCGTTTCCAATCAGCTTGTCAAATTTCGGCCCATTTCGACACCATCACGAAAAATAACAAAATTGCCCCTGGCACGATTTTGCTTTGTTAATTTTCTGTCAAACACGTCTTCAACCTGACATAATTAACAAGGAAATTAATTGTTCGGAGGGCTAAACATTGGACTTTGGCAAAAATCCTGTGATCCCAGGTCTGTGCCCCGAGTCCAATTTCTTGGGCCGTTTCCAATCAACCTACCAAATTTTGGCCCATTCCGA
The DNA here is from genome assembly GCF_002742605.1 of Olea europaea var. sylvestris. Lineage (NCBI taxonomy): Eukaryota > Viridiplantae > Streptophyta > Magnoliopsida > Lamiales > Oleaceae > Olea > Olea europaea. The sequence goes on along the minus strand of NW_019267367.1, from coordinate 287,715 downwards.
CATCGTCGCGACAAATGACAAAATCGCCCCTGGTGTGGTTTTGCTTTGTTAATTTTCTGTCCAACACTTCTTCAAATTGACATAATTAACAGGAATTTAGCTAAAATCCCGTGATCCCGGGTCTGTGACCCGATTCCAATTTCTTGGGCCGTTTCCAATCAACCTACCAAATTTTGGCCCATTCCGACATCGTCGCGACAAATGACAAAATCGCCCCTGGTGTGGTTTTGCTTTGTTAATTTTCTGTCCAACACTTCTTCAACCTGACATAATTAAAATGGAAATTAGTTATTCGAAGGCCTAAACTAAGGAATTTAGCTAAAATCCCGTGATCCCGGGTCTGCGCCCCGAGTCCGATTTGTCGGGCCATTTCCAATCAACCAGCCAAATTTCGGCCCATTCCGACACCTTCACGACAAATGACACGATTGCCCCTGGTGCAATTTTTCATTGTTAATTTTCTGTCTAACACTTCTTAAACCTGACATAATTAATACGGAATATAATTATTCGAAGGCCTAAACGAAGGAATTTGGCTAAAATCCCGTGATACCGGGTCTATGCCCTGAGTCCAATTTCTCGGGCCGTTTCCAATCAACCTGCCAAATTTCAGCCCATTACGACACCGTCGTGAAAAATGACAAAACTGCCTTTGGTGCAGTTTTTCTTTGTTAATTTTATGTCCAACACTTCTTCAAATTGACATAATTAACACGAAAATTAATTATTCGGAGGCCTAAACGAAGGAATTTGGCTAAATCCCATGATCCCGGGTCTGAGCCCCGAGTCCAATTTCTCGGGCCGTTACAAATCAGCCTGCCAAATTTTAGCCCATTCCTACACCGTCGCGACAAATGACAAAATTGCCACCTATGCGGTTTTGCTTTGTTAATTTTCTGTCCAACACTTCTTCGACCTGACATAATTAAAAAGGAAATTAATTATTCAGAGGCTTAAACGAAGGAATTTGGCTAAAATCTTGTGATCATGAGTCTATGCCCCGAGTCCAATTTCCCGGGCCGTTTCCAATCAACCTGCCAAATCTCGGCTCATTCCGACACCGTCGCGACGAATGACAAAATTGCCCCTGGTGTGGTTTTTCTTTATTAATTTTCTGTCCAACACTTCTTCAACCTAACATAATTGATAAGGAAATTAATTATTCAGAGGCCTAAACGAATGAATTTGGCTAAAATCCCGTGATCCTGGATTTCTGCCCCAAGTCAAAATTCTCGTGCTGTTTCCAATCAACCTGCCAGATTTAAGCCCATTCCGACACCATCACGACAAATGACAAAATTGCCCCTGGTGCGGTTTTGTGTTGTTAATTTTCTGTCCAACACTTCTTCAACCTGATGTAATTAATACGAAAATTCATTATTCGTAGGCCGAAACGAAAGAATTTGGCTAATTTTCGTGATCTCCTGATCCCATGTCTGTGCCCCGAGTCCAGTTTCTCGGGTCGTTTCCAATCAACCTACCAAATTTTGGCCCATTCCGACACCGTCACGACAAATGATAAAATTGCCCCTCGTGCGGTTTTGCTTTGTTAATTTTCTGTCCAACACTTCTTCAACCTGACATAATTAAAATGGAAATTAGTTATTAGGATGCCTGAACTAAGGAATTTAACTAAAATCCAGTGATCCTGGGTCTGTGCCCCGAGTCTGATTTGTCGGGCCACTTCCAATCAACCTGCAAAATTTCGGCCCATTCCGACACCTTCGCGACAAATGACAAAATTGCCCCTTGTATGGTTTTTCATTGTTAATTTTCGCCCAAACACTTCTTCAACCTGACATAATTAATAAGGAATATAATTAATCGGAGGCCTAAACGAAGGAATTTTGCTAAAATCCCGTGATCCCAGGTCTGTACCCCTAGTCCAATTTCCCGGGCCATTTCCAATCAACCTGCCAAATTTCGGCCCATTTCAAAACCGTCGCAACAAATGACAAAATTGCCACTGGTGCGATTTTGCGTTGCAAATTTTCTGTCCAACACTTATTCAACTTGACATAATTAATGCGAAAATTAATTAGTTGGAGGCCTAAACGAAGGAATTTAGCTAAATCCCGTGATCCTAGGTCTTTGCCCCGAGTCCAATTTTTCGGGCCATTTCCAATCAGCTTACCAAATTTTGGCCCATTTCGACACCGTCGAAAAAAATGACGAAATTGCCCTTGGTATGGTTTTGCTTTGCTAATTTTCTGTCAAATACTTCTTGAACTTGACATAATTAACAAGAAAATTAATTATTCGGAGGCCTAAACGAAGGACTTTGGCAAAAATCTCGTGATCCTAGGTCTGTGCCCCGAGTCCAATTTCTCGGGCCATTTCCAATCAACCTACCAAATTTCGGCCCATTCCGATATCGTGGCGACAAATGACAAAATTGCCCCTGCTGTGGTTTTGCTTTGTTAATTTTCGGTCCAACACTTCTTCAACCTGACATAATTAAAATGGAAATTAGTTATTCGGAGGCCTAAACTAAAGAATTTAGCTAAAATCCAATGATCCCGGGTCTGTGCCCTGAGTCCAATTTGTTGGGCCTTTTCTAATCAACCAGCCAAATTTCGGCCCATTCCGACACCTTCGTGACAAATGACAAGATTGCCCCTTTTCATTCTTATTTTCTGTCCAACACTTCGTCAACCTGACATAATTAATACGGAACATAATTATTCAGAGGCCTAAACGAAGGAATTTGGCTAAAATCCCGTGATCCCGAGTCTGTGCCCCGAGTCCAATTTCTCTGGCCGTTTCCAATCAGCCTGCCAAATTTTAGCGCATTCCGACACCGTCGTGAAAAATGACAAAATTGCCTCTGGTTCGGTTTTTCTTTGTTAATTTTCTGTCCAGCACTTCTTCAAATTGACATAATTAACACGAAAATTAATTATTTGGAGGCCTAAACGAAGGAATTTGGCTAAATTCCATGATCCCGAGTCTAAGCCTGAGTCCAATTTCTCGGGCCGTTACCAATCAGCCTGACAAATTTCAGCCCATTCCGACACCATTGTTACAAATGACAAAATTGTCACCTGTGCGGTTTTGCTTTGTTAATTTTCTGTCCAACACTTCTTCAATCTGACACAATTAAAAAGGAAATTAATTATTCGGAGGCCTAAACGAAGGTATTTGGCTAAAATCCTATGATCCCGGGTTTGTGCCCCGAGTCTAATTTTCCGGGCCGTTTCCAATCAACCTGCCAAATCTCAGCTCATTCCGACACATCGCGACAAATGACAAAATTACCCCTGGTGCAGTTTTTCTTTGTTAATTTTCTGTCCAACAATTCTTCATCCTGACATAATTGATAAGGAAATTAATTATTCGGAGGCCTAAATGAATGAATTTTGCTAAAATCCCGTGATCCTGGATCTGTGCCCCAAGTCAAATTTCTCGTGCCGTTTCCAATCAACCAGCCAGATTTGAGCCCATTCTGACACCGTCGCGACAAATGACAAAATTGCCCCTGGTACGATTTTGCGTTGATAATTTTCTGTCCAACACTACTTCAACCGGACGTAATTAATACTAAAATTCATTATTCGTAGGCCCAAACGAAAGAATTTGGCTAATTCTCGTGATCCCGTGTCTGTGCCCCAAGTCCAATTTCTCGGACCGTTTCCAATCAACCTACCAAATTTTGGCCCATTCCGACACCGTCGCGACAAATGATAAAATTGCTCCTAGTGCGATTTTGCTTTGTTAATTTTCTGTCCAACACTTCTTCATCTTGACATAATTAAAATGGAAATTAGTTATTAGGAGGCCAAAACGAAGGAATTTGGCTAAAATCCCGTGATCCCGGGTCTATGCCCCGAGTCAAATTTCTCGGGCCGTTTCCAATCGACCTGCTAGATTTCGGACCATTTCGACACCATCGCGACAAATGACAAAATTGCCCCTGGTGCGGTTTTGCGTTGTTAATTTTCTATCCAACACTTCTTCAACCTGACATAATTAATACGAAAATTAATTATTCGGAGGCCTAAATGAAGAAATTTGGCTAAAATCCCGTGATCCCTGCTCTGTGTCCCGAGTCCGATTTCTCGGGCCGTTTTCAATTAACCTACCGAATTTCAGCCCATTCCGGCACCGTCGCGACAAATGACAAAAATTGCCCCTGGTGAGGTTTTTCTTTGTTAATTTTCTGTCCAACACTTCTTCAATCTGACATAATTATTAAGAAAATTAATTATTCGGAGGCCTAAACGAAGGAATTTGGCTAAAATCACATGATCCTAGGCCTGTGCCCCAAGTCAAATTTCTCGGGCCGTTTTCAAACTACCTACCAGATTTCGACCCATTCCGACACCGTCGTGGTAAATGACAAAATTGCCCCTGGTGCGGTTTTGCGTTGTCAATTTTCTATCCAACACTTCTTCTACCTGATATAATTAATACGAAAATTAATTATTCAGAGGCCTAAATGAAGGAATTTGGCTAAAATCCCATGATCCTGGGTCTGTGCACCAAGTCTAATTTCTCGGGCTGTTTCCATTCAACTTGCCAGATTTCGGCCCATTCTGACACCGTCGCGACAAATGACAAAATTGCCCCTGGTGCGATTTTGCGTTGTTAATTTTCTATCCAACACTTCTTCAACTTGACATAATTAATACGAAAATTAATTATTCGGAGGCCTAAACGAAGGAATTTGGCTAATTCCCGTGATCCCGTGTCTGTGCCTCAAGTCTAATTTATCGAGCCGTTTCCAATCAACCTACCAGATTTTGGCCCATTCCGACACCGACGCGACAAATGATAAAATCGCCCCAAGTGCGGTTTTGGTCTATTAATTTTCTGTCGAACACTTCTTCAACCTGACATAATTAAAATGGAAATTAGTTATTAGGAGGCCAAAACGAAGGAATTTAGTAAAATCCCGTGATGCCGGATTTGTGCCCCGACTGCAATTTGTCGGGCCATTTCCAATCAACCTGCCAAATTTCGGCCCATTCCAACACCTTCGCAACAAATGACAAAATCGCCCCTGGTGCGATTTTGCTTTGTTAATTTTCTGTCTAACACTTCTTCAACCTGACATAATTAAAATGGAAATTAGTTATTCGGAGGCCTAAACGAAGGAATTTAGCTAAAGTCCCGTGATCCCGGGTCTGTGCCCCGAGTCCAATTTCTCAGGCCGTTACCAATCAACCTGCCAAATTTCAGCCCATTTCGACACCATCGCTGCAAATGACAAAATTGCCACATGTGCGGTTTTGCTTTGTTAATTTTCTATCTAGCACTTCTTCACCCTGACATAATTAAAAAGGAAATTAATTATTCGGAGGCCTAAACGAAGGAATTTGGCAGAAATCTCGTGATCCCAGGTCTGTACCTCAACTCCAATTTCTCGAGCCGTTTCCAATCAACTTGCTAAATTTCGGCCCATTCCGACACCTTCGCGACAAATGACAAAATTGCCCCTGGTGCGGTTTTTCATTATTAATTTTCTGTTCGACACTTCTTCAACCTGACATAATTAATAAGGAATATTATTATTCGGAGGCCTAAATGAAAGAATTTTGCTAATATCCCTTGATCCTGGATCTGTGCCCCAAGTAGAATTTCTCGGGCCGTTTCCAATCAACCTGCCAGATTTCGGCCCACTCCGACACTCTCGCGACAAATGACAAAATTGCCCCAGGTGCAGTTTTGCTTTGTTAATTTTCTGTCCAACACTTCTTCAACCTGACATAATTAATACGAAAATTAATTTTTTGGAGGCCTAAACAAAGGAATTTGGCTAATTCCCGTGATCTCGTGTCTATGCCCCAGTCCAATTTCTCAGGCCATTTCCAATCCCAAATTTTGGCCCATTCCGACACTGTCGTGACAAATGACAAAATCGTCCCTGGTGCGATTTTGCTTTGTTAATTTTCTATCCAAAACTTCTTCAACCTGACATAATTTAAATGGAAATTAGTTATTCGGAGGCCTAAACAAAGGAATTTAGCTAAAATCCAGTGATCCCGGGTCTATGCCTCGAGTCCAATTTCTCGGGCCGTTACCAATCAACCTGCCAAATTTCAGCCCATTCCGACACCGTCGCGGCAAATGACAAAATTGCCACCTGTGTGGTTTTGCTTTGTTAATTTTCTGTCTAGCACTTCTTCAACCTGACATAATTAAAAAGGAAATTAATTATTCGGAGACCTAAACGAAGGAATTCGGAAAAAATCCCATGATTCCGAGTCTGTGCCTCGAGTCCAATTTCTCGAGCCGCTTCCAATCAACTTGCTAAATTTCGGCCCATTCCGACACCTTCACGACAAATGACAAAATCGCCCCTGGTGCAGTTTTTCATTGATAATTTTCTGTCCGACACTTCTTCAACCTGACATAATTAATAAGGAATATAATTATTCGGAGGCCTCAACGAAGGAATTTTGCTAACATCCCGCGATCCTGGATCTGTGCCCCAAGTAGAATTTCTCGGGCCGTTTCCAATCAACCTGCCAGATTTCGGCCCATCCCAACACTGTCGCGACAAATGACAAAATTGCCCAAGGTGTAGTTTTGCGTTGTTAATTTTCTGTCCAACACTTCTTCAACCTGACATAATTAATACGAAAATTAATTTTTTGGAGGCCTAAACGAAGGAATTTGGCTAATTCCCGTGATCTCGTGTCTGTGCCCCGAGTCCAATTTCTCGGGTCGTTTCCAATCAACCTACCAAATTTCGGCCCAGTTCGACACCGTCGCGACAAATGACAAAATCGCCCCTGGTGCGATTTTGCTTTGTTAATTTTCTATCCAACACTTCTTCAACGTGACATAATTAAAATGGAAATTAGTCATTCGGAGGTCTAAACGAAGGAATTTAGCTAAAATCCCGCGATCCCGGGTCTGAGCCCTGAGTCCAATTTCTCGGGCCGTTACCAATCAACCTGCCAAATTTCAGCCCATTCCGACACCGTCGCGACAAATGACAAAATTGCCACCTGTGCGGTTTTGCTTTGTTAATTTTCTGTCTAGCACTTCTTCAACCTGACATAATTAAAAAGGAAATTAATTATTTGGAGGCTTAAATGAAGGAATTTGGCTAAAATCCCGTGATCCCGGGTCTGTACCTCGAGTCCAATTTCTCGAGCCATTTCTAATCAATTTGCTAAATTTCAGCCCATTTCGACATCGTCGCGACAAAAGACAAAATTGCCCATGGTGCGATTTTTCTTTGTTAATTTTCTGTCCAACATTTCTTCAACCTGACATAATTAATAAGGGAATTAATTATTCGGAGGCCTAAACGAAGGAGTTTAGCTAAAATTCTGTGACCCCGGTCTGTGCCCTGAGTCCAATTTCTTGGGCCGTTTCTAAACAACTAGCCAAATTTCGGCCCATTCCGACACCGTCGTGACAAATGACAAAATTTCCCCTGGTGCGGTTTTACTTTGTTAATTTTTTGTCGAACACTTCTTCAACCTGACATAATTAATAAGGACATTAATTATTTGGATTCCTAAATGAAGGAATTTGGCTAAAATCTAGTGATCCTAGGTCTGCACCCCGGGTCCAATTTCTCGGGCCGTTTCCAATCAGCCTACCGAATTTCAGCCCATTCCGACACCGTCGCGACAAATGACAAAATTGCCTCTGGTGCGGTGTTACGTTGTTAATTTTTTGTCCAACACTTCTTCAACCCGACATAATTAATACGAAAATTAATTATTAAGAGGCCTAAACGTAGGAATTTGGCTAAATCATGTGATCCCGGGTCTATGCCCCGAGTCCAATTTCTCGGGCCGTTTCCGATTAGCCTGCCAAATTTCTACCCATTGCGACACCGTCGCGACGAATGACAAAATTGCCCCTGGTGCTGTTTTACTCTGTTAATTTTCTGTCCAACACTTCTTCAACCTGACATTATTAATAAGGAACATAATTATTCGGAGGCCTAAACAAAGGAATTTGGCTAAAATCCCGTGATCCCTGCTCTGTGCCCTGAGTCCAATTCCTCGAACCATTTCCAATCAACCTGCCAAATTTCGGCCCATTCCAACACCGTCGCGACAAATGACAAAATTGCCCCTGGTGCGATTTTGCGTTGTTAATTTTCTGTCCAACAGTTCTTCAACCTGACATAATTAATACGAAAATTAATTATTCGGAATGCTAAATGAAGGAATTTGGCTAAATCCTGTGATCCCGTGTCTGTGCCCCGAGTCCAATTTCTCGGCCGTTTCCAATCAACCTACCAAATTTCGGCCCATTCCGACACCGTCACGACAGAAGACAAAATTGCCCCTGGCGCGATTTTGCTTTGTTAATTTTCTTTATAACACTTCTACAACCTGGCATAATTAAAAAGGAAATTAGCTATTCGGAGGCCTAAACGAAGGAATTTGGCTAAAATCCCGTGATCTTGGGTCTGTGCCCCGAGTCCAATTTTTTGGGCCATTTCCAATCAACCTGCCAAATTTCGTCCCGTTTCGATACCTTCGCGAAAAATGTCAAAATTGCCCCTGGTACGATTTTTCATTGTTAATTTTCTGTCATACACTTCTTCAACCTGACAAAATTAACAAGGAATATAATTATTCGGAGGCCTGAACGAAGGCGTTCGGCTAAAATCCCGTGATCCCAGGTCTGTGCCCCGAGTCCAATTTCTCGGGCCGTTTCCATTCAACATGCAAAACTTCAGCCCATTCCGGCACGTCGCGTGAAATGACGAAGTTGCCCCTGGTGCGGTTTTTCTTTGTTAATTTTTTGTCCAACACTTCTTCAACTTGACATAATTAATACGAAAATTAATTATTCGACGGCCCAAACGAAGGAATTTGGCTAAATCCCGTGATAATGGGTCTAAGCGCCGAGTCCAATTTCTCGGGCCGTTTCCAATCAACCTGCCAAATTTCAGCCCATTTCGATACCATGCAACAAATGACAAACTTACCACCTGTGCTGTTTTGCTTTTTTAATTTTCTATCCAACACTTCTTCAACCTGACATAATTAAAAAGAAAATTAATTATTCGTAGGCCTAAACGAAGGAATTTCGCTAAAATCTCGTGGTCCCGGGTCTGTACCCCGAGTCCAATTTCCTGTGCTGTTTCCAATCAACCTGCCAAATTTCGGTCCATTTCGTAACCGTCGCGACAAATGATAAAATTACCCCTCGTGCGATTTTGCATTGTTAATTTTCTATCTAACACTTCTTCAACCTGACGTAATTAATATGAAAATTAATTATTCGGGGGCCTAAACGAAGTAATTTAGCTAAAATCCCGTGATCCCGGGTCTGTGCTTCGAGTCTAATTTCTCGAGCCATTTTTGATCAACTTGCTAAATTTTGGCCCATTCCGACACCGTCCGGACAAACGACAAAATTGCCCCTGGTGCGATTTTTCTTTGTTAATTTTTTGTCCAACACTTCTTCAACCTGACATAATTAAAAAGGAAATTAATCAATCAACTTGCCAAATTTAGGCCCATTCCGACACCGTCCGGACAAACGACAAAATTGCCCCTGGTGCGATTTTTCTTTGTTAATTTTTTGTCCAACACTTCTTCAACCTGACATAATTAATAAGGAAATTAATTATTCGGAGGCCTAAACGAAGGAGTTTAGCTAAAATTCTATGATCCCTATCTGTGCCCCGAGTCCAATTTCTCGGGCCATTTCCAATCAACCTGCCAAATTTAGGCCCATTCCGACACCGTCGCGACAAATGATAAAATTCCCCCTGGTGCAGTTGTACTTTGTTAATTTTCTGCCGAACACTTCTTCAACCTGACATAATTAATAAGGACATTAATTATTCGGAGCCCTAAACGAAGGAATTTGGCTAAAATCCCGTGATCCTGGGTTTGTGCCCCGAGTCCAATTTCTCGGGCCGTTTCCAATCAACCTACCAAATTTTGCCCCATTCTGACACCGTCGTGACAAATGACAAAATTGTCCCTAGTGCGGTTTTGCATTGTTAATTTTTTGTCCAACACCTCTTCAACCTGACATAATTAATACAAAAATTAATTATTCGGAGGCCTAAATGAAGGAATTTAGCTAAATCCCGTGATCTAGGGTCTGTGCCCTGAGTCCAATTTCTCGGGCCATTTCAAATCAGCCTGCCAAATATCAGCCCATTCCGACACCATTACGACAAATGACAAAATTTCCCCTGCTGTGATTTTACTTTGTTAATTTTCTGCCGAACACTTCTTCAACCCGACATAATTAATAAGGACATTAATTATTTGGAGGCCTAAACGAAGGACTTTGGCTAAAATCCATTGATCCTGGGTCTATGCCCCGAGTCCAATTTCCCGGGCCGTTTCCAATAAACCTGCCAAATTTCGGCCCATTCTGACACCGTCGTGAATGAATTACAAAATTGCCCCTAGTGCGTTTTTCTTTGTTAATTTTATGTCCAACACTTCTTAAACCTAACATAATTAATACAAAAATTAATTATTCGGAGACCTAAAGGAAGGAATTTGGCTAAATCCCATGATCCCGGGTCTAAGCCCTGAGTCCAATTTCTTGGGCCGTTACCAATCAGCTTGCCAAATTTCAGCCCATTCCGACATCGTCGCGACAAATGACAAAATTGCCACCGGTACGATTTTGCTTTGTTAATTTTCTGTCCAACACTTCTTCAACCTGACATAATTAAAAAGGAAATTAATTATTCAGAGGCCTAAACGAAGGAATTTGGCTAAAATCCTGTGATCCCGGGTCTGTGCCCCGAGTCTAATTTCTCGGGCCGTTTCCAATCAACCTGCCAAATCTTGGCTCATTCCGACGCCCCGCGACAAATGACAAAATTGCCCCTTGTACGGTTTTTCATTGTTAATTTTTTGTCCAACACTTCTTCAACCTGACATAATTAATGAGGAATATAATTATTTAGAGACCTAAACGAAGGAATTTTGCTAAAATCCCGTGATCCTAGATCTGTGCCCCAAGTCAAATTTCTCGGACCGTTTCCAATCAACCTGCCAGATTTCGGCTCATTCCAGCACCGTCGCGACAAATGAATAAATTGCCCCAGGTGCAGTTTTGCGTTGTTAATTTTCTATCCAACACTTCTTCAACCTGACATAATTAATACGAAAATTACTTATTCGGAGGCCTAAATGAAGGAATTTGTCTAAATCCCCTGATTGTGCCACGAGTCCAATTTCTCCGGCTGTTTCCAATCAACCTACCAAATTTCGGACCATTCTAACATCGTCGAAACAAATGACAAATTCGCCCCTGGTACGATTTTGCTTTGTTAATTTTCTGTCCGACACTTCATCAACCTGACATAATTAAAAAGGAAATTAGTTATTCGGAGGCCCAAACGAAGGAATTTGGCTAAAATCCCATGATCTCGAGTCTGTGCCCCACGTCTAATTTTTTGGGCCATTTCCAATCAACCTGCTAAATTTCGGCCCATTCCGACACCTTCACGACAAATAACAAAATTGCCCCTGGTGCGGTTTCTCATTGTTAATTTTCTGTCCAACACTTCTTCAATCTGACATAATTAATAAGGAATATAATTATTCGAAGGCCTAAACGAAGGAACTTGGCTAAAATCCCGTGATCCAGGGTCTGCGCCCGAGTCTAATTTCTCGGCCATTTCCAATCAACCTGCCAAAATTTGGCCCGTTCCGACACCGTCGCAAGAAATGACAAAATTGCCCCTGGTGCGGTTTTTCTTTATTAATTTTCTGTCCAACACTTCTTGAACTTGACATAATTAATACGAAAATTAATTATTCGGTGTCCTAAACGAAGGAATTTGGCTAAATCCCGTGATCTCGAGTCTGAGCCCCGAGTCTAATTTCTCGGGCCGTTTCCAATCAACCTGCTAAATTTCAGCCCATTCCGACACCGTTGCCCCATATGATAAAACTGCCACCTGTGCTATTTTGCTTTGTTAATTATCTATCCAACACTTCTTCAACCTGACATAATTAAAAAGGAAATTAATTATTTGGAGGTCTAAACATAGGAATTTAGCTAAAATCCCATGATCCCAGGTCTGTACTCCTAGCCCAATTTCTCGCGCCGTTTCCAATCAACCTGCCAAATTTTGGCCCATTTCGAAATCGTCGAGGCAAATGAAAAAATTGCCACTGGTGCGGTTTTGCGTTGTTAATTTTCTATCCAACACTTCTTTAACCTGACATAATTAATACGAAAATTAATTATTCGGAGGTCTAAACGAATAAATTTGGCTAAATCAATTTTTCGGGCCGTTTCCAATCAGCTTGCCAAATTTCGGCCCATTTCGACACCGTCGCGAAAAATGACAAAATTGTCCCTGGTACGGTTTTGCTTTGTTAATTTTCTGTCAAACACTTCTTCAACCTGACATAATTAACAAGGAAATTAATTATTCGGAGGCCTAAACGAAGGACTTTGGCAAAAATCCCGTGATCCCAGGTCTGTGCCTCGAGTCCAATTTCTTGGGCCGTTTCCAATCAACATCTAAATTTTGGCCCATTCCGACACCGTCGCGACAAATGACAAAATCGACCCTGGTGTGGTTTTGCTTTGTTAATTTTCTGTCCAACACTTCTTCAACCGGACATAGTTAAAATGGAAATTAGTTATTCGGAGGCCAAAACTAAGGAATTTAGCTAAACTCTTGTGATCCCGGGTCTGTGCCCCGAGTCCGATTTGTCAGGCCATTTCCAATCAACCAGCCAAATTTCGGCCCATTCCGACACCTTCGCGACAAATGACAAGATTGCCCCTCGTGCGGTTTTTAATTGTTAATTTTCTGTCGGACACTTCTTCAACCTGACATAATTAATACGGAATATAATTATTCGGAGGCCTAAACGAAGGAATTTGGCTAAAATCCCGTGATCCCAGGTCTGTGCCCCGATTCTAATTTCTCTAGCCATTTCCAATCAACCTGCCAAATTTCAGCCCATTCCGACACCGTCATGAAAAATGACAAAATTGACTCTGGTGCAGTTTTTCTTTGTTAATTTTCTATCCAACACTTCTTCAAATTGACATAATTAACACGAAAATTAATTATTTGGAGGCCTAAACAAAGGAATTTGGCTAAATCCCATGATCCCGGGTCTGAGCCCCAAGTCCAATTTCTCAGGCCGTGACCAATCAGCCTGCCAGATTTTAGCCCATTCCGACACCGTCGCGACAAATGACAAAATTGCCACCTGTATGGTTTTACTTTGTTAATTTTCGGTCCAACACTTCTTCAACCTGACATAGTTAAAAAGGGAATTAATTATTCAAAGGCCTAAACGAAGGAATTTGGCTAAAATCATGTGATCCCGGGTCTGTGCCCCAAGTCCAATTTCTCGGGCCGTTTCCAATCAACCATGGAAAATCTCGGCTTATTCCGATACCATCACGACAAATGATAAAATTGCCCCTGGTGTGATTTTTCTTTGTTAATTTTTTGTCCAAAACGCAATTCTCTGTCTTCGTTCGTTATCATGTTGGGCGAAAGGTAGTTATATAGGAGCGGGGTGGCGGAGGTCTTAAGATGTCTCCCCCAAGATAGGACTTTTAACCAAACAAGATACGTTTTACTGCAGTAAAGTGGTCATCTGTAGAGCAAGCCAGAGACCTATTCCATATGAACTAGCTAGCCAATGAGATGATCTACCGGAGTAGAAGCGGGGGTTTTTTTGCCTCAAGTCTCAATCTTCTTCAATGGATGACATAATTGATAAGGAAATTAATTATTCGGAGGCCTAAACGAACAAATTTGGCTAAAATCCCGTGATCCTGAATCTGTGCCCCAAGTCAAATTTCTCAGGCCATTTCCAATCAACCTGCCAGATTTAAGCCCATTCCGATACCGTCGCAACAAATGACAAAATTGCCCCTGGTGCGGTTTTGCGTTGTTAATTTTCTATTTAACACTTCTTCAACCTGACGTAATTAATACGAAAATTCATCATTCATAGGCCCAAACGAAAGAATTTGGCTAATTCCCGTGATCCCGTGTCTGTGCCCCGAGACCAATTTCTCGGGCCGTTTCCAATATACCTACCAAATTTCGGCCCATGCCGACACCGTCGTGACAAATGATAAAATTGCCCCTGGTGCGGTTTTGCTTTGTTAATTTTCTGTCCAACGCTTCTTCAACCTGACATAATTAAAATGGAAATTAGTTATTAGGAGGCCAAAACGAAGGAATTTGGCTAAAATCTCGTGATCCCGGGTCTATGCCTCAAGTCAAATTTCTCGGGCCGTTTCCAATCAACCTACTAGATTTCGGCCCAATCCGACACCATCGCGACAAACGACAAAATTGCCCCTGATGCGATTTTGCGTTGTTAATTTTTTGTCGAACACTTCTTCAACCTGACATAATTAATACGAAAATTAATTATTCGGAGGCCAAAACGAAGGAATTTGGGTAAAATCCCATGATCCCGGGTCTGTGCCTCGAGTCAAATTCTCTCAGGCCATTTTCAATCAACCTGCTAGATTTCGGCCCAATCCGACACCATCGCGACAAACAACAAAATTACCCGTGGTACGATTTTTCTTTGTTAATTTTCTGTCCAACACTTCTTCAACCTAGCAAAATTATTAAGGAAATTAATTATTCGGAGGACTAAATGAAGGAAATTGGCTAAAATCCCATGATCCTAGGTCTGTGCCCCAAGTCAAATTTCTCGGGCTATTTCCAAACAACCTGCCAGATTTCGACCCATTCCTACACCGTCGTGGCAAATGACAAAACTGCCCCTGGTGCGGTTTTGCATTGTTAATTTTCTGTCCAACACCTCTTCAACCTGATATAATTAATACAGAAATTAATTATTTGGAGGCCTATACGAAGGAATTTGGCTAAAATCTCGTGATCCTGGGTCTGTGCCCCAAGTCAAATTTCTCGGGCTGTTTTCAATCAACCTGCCAGATTTCGGCCCATTCCGAGATCGTCGCGACAAATGACAAAATTGCCCTAGGTGTAGTTTTGCGTTGTTAATTTTCTGTCCAACACTTCTTCAACCTGACATAATTAATACGAAAATTAATTTTTTGGAGGCCTAAACGAAGGAATTTGGCTAATTCCCGTGATCTCGTGCCTGTGCCCCGAGTCCAATTTCTCGAGCCGCTTCCAATCAACCTACCAAATTTCGGCCCATTCTGAAACCGTCGCGATAAATGACAAAATCGCCCCTGGTGCGATTTTGCTTTGTTAATTTTCTGTCCAACACTTCTTCAACCTGACATAATTAAAATGGAAATTAGTTATTCGGAGGCCTAAACAAAGGAATTTAGCTAAAATCCCATGATCTCGGGTCTGTACCTCGAGTCCAATTTCTCGGGCCGTTACTAATCAACTTGCCAAATTTCAGCCCATTCCGACACCGTCGCGGCAAATGATAAAATCGCCACCTGTGCGGTTTTGCTTTGTTAATTTTCAGTCCAACACTTCTTCAACCTGACATAATTAAAAAGAAAATTAATTATTCAGAGGCCTAAACGAAGGAATTTGGCTAAAATCCCGTGATCCCGGGTCTGTGCCTCGAGTCCAATTTCTTGAGCCGTTTCCAATCAACTTGCTAAATTTTGGCCCATTTCGATACCGTCGTGACAAAAGACAAAATTGCCCATGATGCGAATTTTCTTTGTTGATTTTCTGTCCAACACTTCTTCAACCTGACATAATTAATAAGGGAATTAATTATTCGGAGGCTAAACGAAGGAGTTTAGCTAAAATCCTGTGACCCCGGTCTGAGCCCCGAGTCCAATTTCTCGGGCAGTTTCCAAACAACCAGCCAAATTTTGGCCCATTTCGACACTGTCGCGACAAATGACAAAATCTCCCCTGGTGCAGTTTTACTTTGTTAATTTTCAGTCGAACACGTCTTCAACCTGACATAATTAATAAGGACATTAATTATTTGGGGTCCTAAACGAAGGAATTTGGCTAAAATCCCGTGATCCCGGGTCTGTGCCTCGAGTCCAATTTCTCGAGCCGTTTCCAATCAACCTACCGAATTTCAGCCCATTTCGACACCGTCGCGACAAATGACAAAATTACCCCAGGTGCGGTGTTGCGTTGTTAAATTTTTTGTTCAACACTTCTTCAACCCGACATAATTAATACGAAAATTAATTATTCGGAGGCCTAAACAAAGGAATTTGGCTAAATCTCGTGATCTCGGGTCTGTACCCCGTGTCCAATTTCTCGGGCCGTTTCCGATCAGCCTGCCAAATTTCGACCCATTCCGACACCGTCACGACAAATGACAAAATTGCCCCTGGTACGATTTTTCATTGTTAGTTTTCTGTCAAACACTTCTTCAACCTGACAAAATTAATAAGGAACATAATTATTCGGAGGCCTAAACGAAGGCATTTGGCTAAAATCTCGTGATCCCAGGTCTGTGCCCTGAGTCCAATTTCTCGGGCTGTTTCCATTCAACCTGCCAAATTTCGGCCCATTCCGACACGTCGCGAGAAATGACAAAATTGCCCCTGGTGCGGGTTTTCTTTGTTAATTTTCTGTCCAACACTTCTTCAACTTGACATAATTAATACGAAAATTAATTATTCGACAACCTAAACGAAGGAATTTGGCTAAATCCCGTGATAACGGGTCTGAGCCCTGAGTCCAATTTCTCGGGCCATTTCCAATCAACCTGCGAAATTTCAGCCCATTCTGATACCGTCACGACAAATGGCAAAATTACCACCTATGATGTTTTGCTTTGTTAATTTTCTATCCAACACTTCTTCAACCTGACATAATTCAAAAAAAAATTAATTATTCGTAGGCCTAAACGAAGGAATTTGGCAAAAATCCCTTGGTCCCGAGACTTTACCCCTAGTCCAATTTCCCGGGCCGTTTCCAATCAATCTGCCAAATTTCGACCCATTTCGAAACCGTCGCGGCAAATGATAAAATTACCCCTCGTACGGTTTTGCGTTGTTAATTTTCTGTCCAACACTTCTTCAACCTGACATAATTAATAAGAACATTAATTATTTGGAGGCCTAAACAAAGGAATTTGGCTAAAATCTCGTGATCCCAGGTCGGTGCCCCAAGTCCAATTTCTCAGGCAGTTTCCAATCAGTCGGCCAAATTTTGGCCCATTCCGACACCGTCACGACAAATATCAAAATTGTCCCTGGTGCGGTTTTGCGTTGTTAATTTTCTGTCCAATACTTCTTTAACTTGACATAATTAATAAAAAAATTAATTATTCGGAGGCCTAAAAGGAGGAATTTGGCTAAAATCCCGTGATCTCGGTTCTGCACCCCGAGTCCAATTTCTCGGGCCGTTTCTAATCAACCTACCAAATTTTGGCTCATTCTGACACCGTCGTGACAAATGACAAAATTGCCCCTGGGGCGGTTCTGCGCTGTTAATTTTCTATCCAACACTTCTTGAACCTGACATAATTTCGGCCCATTACGACACCGTCGCGACAAATGACAAAATTGCCCCGGTGCTGTTTTGCTTTGTTAATTTTCAGCCCAACACTTCTTCAACCTGACATAATTAATAAGGAAATTAATTATTCGGAGGCCTAAACGAAGGAATTTGGCTAAAATCCCGTGATCATGGGTCTGTGGATCGAGTCCAATTTCTCGGGCCGTTTCCATTCAACCTACCAAATTTCGGCCCATTCTGACTTCGTCGTAACAAATGACAAAATTGCCCCTGGTGCGGTTTTGCGTTGTTAATTTTTTGTCCAACACCACTTCAACCTGACATAATTAATTCGAAAATTAATTATTCGGAGGCCTAAACGGAGGAATTTAGCTAAATCCCATGATCCTGGGTCTGTAGCCCGAGTCCAATTTCTCGGGCCGTTTCAAATTAGCCAGCCAGATTTCGGCCCATTCCGACACCGTCGTGACAAATGACAAAATTTCCCCTCGTACAGTTTTACTTTGTTAATTTTCTGCCAAACACATCTTCAACCTAGCATAATTAATAAGGACATTAATTATTCGGAGGCCTAAACGAAGGACTTTGGCTAAAATCCCGTGATCCTGGGTCTGTGCCCCGAGTCCAATTTCCCGGGTCGTTTCCATTAAACCTACCAAATTTTGGCCCATTCTGACAATGTCGCGAACGAATTATAAAATTGCCCTTGGTGTGGTCTTTCTTTGTTAATTTTCTATCCAACACATCTTAAACCTGACATAATTAATACAAAAATTAATTATTCGGAGGCCTAAACGTAGGAATTTGGCTAAATCCTGTGATCCCAGGTCTGTGCCCCGAGTCCAATTTCTCGGGCTGTTTCCAATGAACCTGCAAAATTTTGGCCCATTCCGACACCGTCGTGACAAATGACAAAATTACCCTTGGTGCGATTTTGCTATATTAATTTTCTGTCCAACATTTCTTCGACCTAACCTAATTAATAAGGAAATTAATTATTCGTAGGCCTAAACGAATGAATTTTGCTAAAATCCCGTGATCCCGGGTCTGTGCCCCGAGTCCAATTTCTTGGGCCGTTTCCAATCAGCCTGCCAAATTTCGGCCCATTTCGACACCGTCGCGACAAATTAAAAAATTGCCCCTGGTGCTGTTTTGCTTTGTTAATTTTCTGTCCAACACTTCTTCAACCTAACATAATTAATAAGGAAATTAATTATTCGGAGGCCTAAAGGAAGGAATTTGGCTAAAATCCCGTGATCTCATGTCTGCGCCCCGAGTCCAATTTCTCGGGCCGTTACCAATCAGCCAGCCAAATTTAGGCCCATTCCGACACCGTCACGACAGATGTCAAAATTACCCCTGGTGCGGTTCTCCGTTGTTGATTTTCTGTCCAACACTTCTTTACCTTGACATAATTAATAAGAAAATTAATTATTCGGAGGCATAAAAGAAGGAATTTGGCAAAAATCCCATGATCCCGGGTCTGCGCCCTGAGTCCAATTTCTCAGGCCGTTTCCAATCAACCCTCCTAATTTCGGCTCATTCCGACACCGTCACGACGAATGACGAAAATTGCCCCTGGTGCGGTTCGACGTTGCTAATTTTCTGACCAACACTTCTTGAACCTGACATAATTTCGGCCCATTACAACACCATCGCAACAAATGACAAAATTGCCCCGGGTGCTATTTTGCTTTGTTAATTTTCTATCCAACACTTCTTCAACCTTACATAATTAATCAGGAAATTAATTATTCGGATGCCTGAACGAAGGAATTTGGCTAAAACCCCGTGATCCCGGGTCTGTGTCCCGAGTCCAATTTCTCGAGCCGTTTCCAATCAACCTACCAAATTTCAGCCCATTCCGACACTGTCGCGACAAATGAAAAAATTGCCCCTCGTGCGATTTTTCGATGTTAATTTTCTGTCCAACACTTCTTCAACCTGAAATAATTCATACGAAAATAAATTATTCGGAGGCCTAAATGAAAGAATTTGGCTAAACCTCGTGATCCCGGGCCTGTACCCCGAGTCCAATTTCTCGGCCCATTTCCAATTGACCTACCGAATTTCGGCCCATTCCGACACCGTCGCGACAAATGACAAAATTGCCGCTGGTGCGGTTTTGTGTTGTTAATTTTCTGTCCAACACCTCTTCAACTTGACATAATTAATAAGGAAATTAACTATTCGGAGGCCTAAACAAAGAACTTTTGCTAAAATCCCATAATCCCGGGCTTGTGCCCCGAGTCCAATTTTATCGGGCTATTTCCAATTAGCCTGGCAAATTTCGGCCCATTCCGACACCGTCGCGACAAATGACAAAATTGCCCCTGGTGCTGTTTTGCTTTGTTAATTTTCTGCCCAACACTTCTTCAACCTGACATAATTAATAAGGAAATAATTATTCGGAGGCCTAAACGAAGGAATTTGGCTAAAATCCCTTGAGCCTGGGTCTGTGCCCCGAGTCCAATTTCTCGGGCCGTTTCCAATCAACCTGTTGAATTTTGGCCCATTCCGACACCTTAGCGACAAATGCCAAAATTGCCCCTGGTGCGGTTTTGCATTGTTAATTTTCTGTCCAACACTTCTTCCGCCTGACATAATTAATTCGAAAATTAATTATTCGAAAGCCTAAACGAAGGAATTTGACTAAATCCCGTGGTCCCGGGTCCGTGTCCCGGGTCTGTGTTTCGGCCCAATACGACACCGTCACAACAAATGACAAAACTGCCCCTGGTGCTATTTTCCTTTGATAATTTTGTGTCCAACACTTCTTCAACCTGACATAGTTAATATGGAATATAATTAGTCGGAGGCCTAAACGAAGAAATTTGGCTAAAATCCCGTGATCCTAGGTCTGTGCCCCGAGTCCAATTTCTCGAGTCGTTTCCAATCAACCTGCTAAATTTCGGTCCATTTCGACACCGTCGCGACAAATGATATAATTGCCCATGGTGCGGTCTTTCTTTGTTAATTTTTTGTCCAACACTTCTTCAATGTGACATAATTTATATGAAAATTAATTATTCGGAGGCTTAAACGAAGGAATTAGGCTAAATACTGTGATCCTGGGTTTGTGCCCCGAGTCCAATTTCTCGGGCTGTTTTCAATGAACCTGCCAAATTTCGGTCCATTCCGACACCGTCGCGTCAAATGACAAAATTGCCCCTGGTGCTGTTTGCTTGGTTAATTTTCTGTCCAACACTTCTTCAACCTGACATAATTAATAAGGAAATTAATTATTTGGAGGCCTATACGAAGGAATTTGGCTAAAATCCCGTGATCCCTGGTCTGCGCCCCGAGTCCAATTTCTCAGTCCGTTTCTAATCAACCTGCCAAATTTCAGGCCATTCCGACACTGTCGCGACAAAGGACAAAATTGCCCCTGGTGCGGTTTTGAGTTGTTAATTTTCTGTCCAACACTTCTTGAGACTGACATAATTAATAAGAAAATTAATTATTCAGAAGTCTAAACGAAGGAATTTGGCTAAATCCTGTGATCCCAGGTCTGTGCCCTGAGTCCAATTTCTAAGGTCGTTTCTAATCGACCTGCCAAATTTTGGCCCATTACGACACCGTCGCGACAAATAACAAAATTGCCCCTGGTGCGGTTTTGCTTTGTAATCCTAACATAATTAATAAGGAAATTAAATATTCGGAGGCCTAAATGAAGGAATTAGGCTAAAATCCCTTGATCCCGAGTTTGCGCCCCGAGTCCAATTTCTCGGGCCGTTTCCAATCAACCTGCCAAATTTAGGCCCATTCCGACACTGTCGCGAGAAATGACAAAATTGCCCTTGGTGTGATTTTGCGTTGTTAATTTTCTATCCAACACTTCTTCAACCTGACATAATAAATACGAAAATTAATTATTCGGAGGCCTAAGCGAAGGATTTTGGCTAAATCCCATGATCACGGGTCTGTGCCCCAAGTCTAATTTCTTGGGCCGTTTCCAATCAGCCTACCAAATTTCGGCCCATTCCGACACCGTCGTGATAAATGACAAAATTGTCCCTGGTTCGGTATTGCGCTGTTAGTGTTTTGTCCAACACTTCTTCAAGCTGAATAATTAATACGAAAATAATTTATTCAGAGGCCTAAACGAAGGAATTTGGCTAAATCCCGTGATCCCGGGTCTGTGCCCCGAGTCCAATTTCTTTGGCCGTTTCCAATCAACTTGCCAAATTTCAGCCCATTCCGACACCGTCGCGACAAATGACAAAATTGCCCGTGGTGCGATTTTTCATTGTTAATTTTCTGTCCAACACTTATTCAACCTGACATAATTAATAAGGAATATGATTATTCGGAGGCCTAAACGAAGGAATTGGGCTGAATCCCGTGATCCCGGGTCTGTGTCCCAAGGCCAATTTCCTACACCGTCGCGACAAAGGATAAAATTGCCCCTAGTACGGTTTTGCTTTGTTAATTTTCTGCCCAACACTTCTTCAACCTGACATAATTAATAAGGAAATTAATTAATCGAAGGCCTAAACGAAGGAATTTGGCTAAAATCCAGTGATCTCGGGTCTATGCCCCGAGTCCAATTTCTCAGGCCGTTTCCAAACAACCTGCCAAGTTCGGCCCATTCCGACACCGTTGCGACAAATGACAAAATTGCCACTGGTACGATTTTGCTTTGTTAATTATCTGCCCAACACTTCTTCATCCTGACATAATTAATAAGGAAATTAATTAATCGGAGGCCTAAACGAAGGAATTTGGCTAAAATCCCGTGATCTCGGGTCTATGCCCCGAGTCCAATTTCTCGGGCCGTTGCCAATCAACCTGTAAAATTTTGACCAATTCCAAGACCGTCGCGATAAATAACAAAATTGCCCCCAGTGCGGTTTTGCTTTGTTAATTTCGGTCCAACACTTCTTCAACCTATTATAATTAATAAGGAAATTAATTATTCGAAGGCCTAAATGAAGGAATTTGGCTATAATCCCGTGATCCAGGGTCTACGCCCCGAGTCCAATTTCTCGGGCGGTTTCCAATCAACCTGCCAAATTTCGGCCCATTCCGACACAGTCACGACAAATGACAAAATTGCCCCTAGAGTGATTTTGCGTTGTTAATTTTCTGCCCAACACTTCTTCAACCAGACATAATTAATAAGAAAATTATCTATTCGGAGGTCTAAACGAAGGAATTTGGCTAAATCCCGTGATCCCGGGTCTGTGCCCTAAGTCCAATTTCTCGGGCCATTTCCAATCAACCTGCCAAATTTCGGGCCATTACGATACCATTGCGACAAATGACAAAATTGCCCTTGGTGCTGTTTTGCTTTGTTAATTTTCTGTCCAACACTTCTTCAACCTTACATAATTAATAAGAAAATTAACTATTCGGAGGCCTAAACGAAGGAATTTGGCTAAATCCCCTGATCCCGGGTCTGTGCCCCGAGTCCAATTTCTCGGGCCGTTTCCAATCAACCTACCAAATTTCGGCCCATTCTGAACCATTGCGACAAATGAAAAAATTGCCCCTGATGTGGTTTTGCTTTGTTTATTTTCTGTCCAACACTTCTTCAACCAGACATAATTAATAAGGAATATGATTATTCGGAGGCCTAAACGAAGGAATTTGGCCTAAATCCTGTGATCCCAGGTCTGTGCCCAATTTCTCGGGCCGTTTCCAATCAACCTGCCAAATTTCAGCCCTTTTCAACATCGTCGTGACAAATGAAAAAATTGCCCCTGGTGCGGTTTTGAGTTGTTAATTTTCTGTCCAACACTTCTTCAACCTGACATAATTAATAAGAAAATTAGTTATTCAAAGGCCTAAACGAAGGAATTTGGCTAAAATCCTGTGATCCCGGGTCTGTGCCCAGAGTCCAATTTCTCGAGCCGTTTCCAATCAACCTGCCGAATTTTGACCCATTCCGACACTGTTGTGACAAATGACGAAATTACCCCTGGTCCTATTTTGCTTTGTTAATTTTCTGTCCAACACTTCTTCAACCTGACATAATTAATATGAAAATTAATTATTCGGAGGTCTAAACGAAGGAATTTGGCTAAATCCCGTGATCCCAGGCCTGTGCCCCGAGTCCAATTTCTCAGGCCATTTCCAATGAACCTGCTAAATTTCAGCCCATTCCAACATCGTCTCGACAAATGACGAAATTTCCACTGGTGCGATTTTGCCTTGTTAATTTTCTACCCAACACTTCTTCGACCTAACATAATTGATAAGGAAATTAATTATTCGGAGGCCTAAACGAAGGAATTTGGCTAAAATCCCGTGATCCCAAATCTGTGCCCCGAGTCCAATTTCTCCAACGGTTTCCAATCAACCTGCCAAATTTAGGCCCATTCGGACACAGTCGCGACAAATGACAAAATTGCCCCTGGTGCGGTTTTGCGTTGTTAATTTTCTATCCAACACTTCTTTGACCTGACATAATTAATTCGAAAATTAATTATTCGAAGGCCTAAACGATGGAATTCGGCTAAATCTCGTGAACCCAGGTCTGTGCCCTGAGTCCAATTTCTCTGGCCGTTTTAAATTAACCAGCCAAATTTTGGCCCATTCCGACACCATCGTAACAAATGACAAAATTGCCCCTGGTGCGGTTTGAGTTGTTAATTTTCTGTCCAACACTTCTTCAACCTGACATAATTAAAATGAAAATTAATTATTCGGAGGCCTAAACGAGGTAATTTGGCTAAATCCCGTGATCCCGGGTCTGTGCCCCGACCCCAATTTCTCAGGCTGTTTCCAATCAACCTGTCAAATTTCGACCCATTCCGACACCGTCGCGACAAATGACAAAATTACCCCAGGTGCTGTTTTGCTTTGTTAATTTTTTGTCCAACACTTCTTCAACCAGACGTAAATAATAAGAAAATTAATTATTCATAGGCCTAAACGAAGGAATTTGGCTAAAATCCCATGATCCCGAGTCGGTGCCCCGAGTCCAATTTCTCGGGCCATTTCCAATCAACTTTTCAAATTTCGGCCCATTTCGACATTGTCGCGACAAATGACAAAATTGCCCCTAGTGCGGTTTTGCGTTGTTAATTTTCCGTCCAACACTTCTTCAACCAAACATAATTAATACGAAAATTAATTATTCAGAGGCCTAAACGAAGGAATTTGGCTGAATCCCGTGATCCCGGGTCCGTGCCCTGAGGCCAATTTCTCCGGTCGTTTCCAATCCACCTGCAAAATTTCGGCCCATTCCAACACCGTCGCGACAAATGATAAAATCACCCCGGGTGGTGTTCTCCTTTGTTAATTTTCTATCCAACACTTCTTCAACCTGTCATAATTAATAAAGAAATTAATTATTCGGAGGTCTAAACGAAGGAATTTGGCATAAATCCCGTTATACCGGGCCTGTGCCTCGAGTCCAATTTCTAGGGCCGTTACCAGTCAACCTGCCAATTTTCGGCCCATTCCGACACCGTCGCGACAAATGACAAAATTGCCCCTTGTGCGGTTTTTCATTATTAATTTTCTGTCCAACACTTCTTCAAACTGACATAATTAATAAGGAATATAATTATTCGGAGGCCTAAACGAAGGAATTTGGCTAAAATCTCGTGATCCCAGGTCTGTGCCCTAAGTCCAATTTCTCCGGCCATTTCCAATCAACCTGTCAAATTTCGGCCCATTCAGACACCGTCGCGACAAATGACAAAATTCCCCCTGGTGCGGTTTTGCGTTGTTAATTTTCTATCCAACACTTCTTCGACCTGACATAATTAATACGAAAATTAATTATTCGAAGGTCTAAATGATGGAATTCGGCTAAATCTCGTGAACTCGAGTCTGTGCCCTGAGCCCAATTTCTCGGGCCGTTTTCAATCAACCTGCCAAATTCTTGCCCATTCCGACACCGTCGCAACAAATGACAAAATTGCCCCTGGTACGGTTTTGAGTTGTTAATTTTTTGTCCAACACTTCTTCAACCTGACATAATTAAAACGAAAATTAATTGTTCGGAGGCCTAACAAGGAAATTTGGCTGAATCCCGCGATCCCGGGTCTGTGCCCGACCCCAATTTCTCAGGCTGTTTCCAATCAACCTGCCAAATTTCAACCCATTCCAACACCGTCACGACAAATGACAAAATTACCCCATGAGCTATTTTACTTTGTTAATTTTCTGTCCAACACTTCTTCAGCCTGACATAAATAATAAGAAAATTAATTATTCGTGGGCCTAAACGAAGGAATTTGGCTAAAATCCCGTGTCCCAGGTCTGTGGCCCGAGTCCAATTTCTTCGGCCATTTCCAATCAACCTGTCAAATTTTGGCCCATTCGGACACCGTCGCGACAAATGACAAAATTCCCCCTGGTGCGGTTTTGCGTTGTTAATTTTCTATCCAACACTTCTTCGACCTGACATAATTAATACGAAAATTAATTATTCGGAGGTCTAAATGATGGAATTCGGCTAAATCTCGTGAACTCGAGTCTGTGCCCTGAGCCCAATTTCTCGGGCCGTTTTCAATCAACCTGCCAAATTCCTGCCCACTCCGACACCGTCGCAACAAATGACAAAATTGCCCCTGGTGCGGTTTTGAGTTGTTAATTTTCTGTCCAACACTTCTTCAACCTGACATAATTAAAACGAAAATTAATTGTTCGGAGGCTTAACAAGAAATTTGGCTGAATCCCACGATCCCGGGTCTGTGCCCGACCCCAATTTCTCAGGCTATTTCCCATCAACCTGCCAAATTTCAACCCATTCCAACACCGTCACGACAAATGACAAAATTACCCCAGGAGCTATTTTACTTTGTTAATTTTCTGTCCAACACTTCTTCAACCTAACATAAATAATAAGAAAATTAATTATTCGTAGGCCTAAATGAAGGAATTTGGCTAAAATCCCGTGTCCCAGGTCTGTGGCCCGAGTCCAATTTCTCCGGCCATTTCCAATCAACCTGTCAAATTTTGGCCCATTCGGACACCGTCGCGACAAATGACAAAATTCTCCCTGGTGCGGTTTTGCGTTGTTAATTTTCTATCCAACACTTCTTCGACCTGACATAATTAATACGAAAATTAATTATTCAGAGGTCTAAATGATCGAATTCGGCTAAATCTTGTGAACACGAGTCTGTGCCCTGAGTCCAATTTCTCGGGCCGTTTTCAATCAACTTGCCAAATTTCGGCCCATTCCGACATCGTCGCAGCAAATGACAAAATTGCCCCTGGTGCGGTTTTGAGTTGTTAATTTTCTGTCCAACACTTCTTCAACTTGACATAATTAATACGAAAATTAGTTATTCGGAGGCCTAAACGATGGAATTTGGATAAATCCTGTGATCCCGGGTCCGTGCCCTGAGGCCAATTTCTCCGGCAGTTTCCAATCCACCTGCAAAATTTCGGCCCATTCCAACACCGTCGCGACAAATGATAAATTTGCCCCTTGTGCTGTTTTCCTTTGTTAATTTTCTGTCCAACACGTCTTCAACCTGACATAATTAATAAAGAAATTAATTATTCGGAGGCCTAAACGAAGGAATTTGGCATAAATCCCATTACCCTGGGCCTGCGCCTCGAGTCCAATTTCTATGGCCGTTACCAATCAACCTGCCAAATTTCGGCCCATTCCGACACCGTCGCAACAAATGACAAAATTGCCCATTGTGCGGTTTTTCATTGTTAATTTTCTGTCCAACACTTCTTCAAACTGACATAATTAATAAGGAATATAATTATTCGGAGGCCTAAACGAAGGAATTTGGCTAAAATCCCGTGATCCCAGGTCTGTGCCCCGAGTCCAATTTTTCGGGCCGTTTCCAATTAACCTGTCTAATTTCGGCCCATTTCGACACTGTCGCGACCAATGACAGAATTGCCCCTGGTGCGATTTTTCTTCGTCAATTTTCTGTCCAACACTGCATCAACCAGACATAATTAATACAAAAATTAATTATTCGGAGGCCTAAACTAAGGAATTTGGCTAAATCTTGTGGTCTGCGCCTCGAGTCCAATTTCTCGGGCCGTTTCCAATGAACCTGCCAAATTTTGGCCCTTTCCAACACCGTCTCGACAAATGACGAACTTGCCACTGGTGCGATTTTGCTTTGTCAATTTTTTGCCCAACACTTCTTCAGCCTAACATAATTAATAAGGAAATTAATTATTCGGAGGCCTAAGTGAAGGAATTTGGCTAAAATCCCGTGATCCCGGATCCGTGCCCCAAGTCCAATTTCTCCGGCCGTTTCCAATCAACCTGCCAAATTTCGGCCCATTCTGGCACCATCGCGACAAATGACAAAATTCCCCCTAGCGCGGTTTTGCGTTTTTATTTTTCTGTCCAACACTTCTTCAACTTGACATAATTAATACGAAAATTAGTCCTTCGGAGGCCTAAACGAAGGAATTTTGCTAAATCCCGTGATCCCGGGTCTGTGCCTTGAGTTCAATTTTTCGGGCCATTTCAAATCAACCTGTCAAATTTCTGCCCATTCCAACACTGTCGCGACAAATGACAAAATTACCCCTGGTGTGGTTTTAAGTCGTTAATTTTCTGTCCAACACTTCTTCAACCTAGCATAATTAATACGAAAACTAATTAGTCGGAGGCCTAAACGAGGGAATTTGGCTAAATCCCGTGATCCTAGGCCTGTACCTCGAGTCCAATTTCTCAGGCTGTTTCCAATCAACCTGCCAAATTTCAACCCATTCCGACACCGTCGCGACAAACGATAAAATTGCCCCGAGTGCTGTTTTGCTTTGTTAGTTTTCTATCCAACACTTCTTCAACCTGACATAAATAATAAGAAAATTAATTATCGTGGGCCTAAACGAAGGAATTTGGCTAAAATCCCGTGATCCCAGGTCGGTGCCCCGAGTCCAATTTCTCGGGCTGTTTCCAATCAACCTGCCAAATTTTGGCCAATTCCTACACCGTCGCAACAAATGACAAAATTTCCCCTGGTGCGGTTTTGCGTTGTTAATTTTCTGTCCAACACTTATTCAACCAAACATAATTAATATGAAAATTAATTATTCAGAGGCCTAAACGAAGGAATTTGGCTAAATCCCGTGATCTCGGGTCCGTGCCCTGAGGCCAATTTCTCCGGCCGTTTCCAATCAACCTGCAAAATTTCGCTCCATTCCAACACCGTCGCGACAAATGATAAAATTGCCCTTGGTGCTGTTTTCCTTTGTTAATTTTCTATCCAACACTTCTTCAACCAAACATAATTAATAATTATCCCAGGCCTGTGCCTTGAGTCCAATTTCTAGGGCCGTTACCAATCAACCTGCCTGATTTTGGCCCAATCCGACACCGTCGCGACAAATGACAAAATTGCCCCTTGTGCGGTTTTTCATTGTTAGTTTTCTGTCCAACACTTCTTCAAACTGACATAACTAATAAGGAATATAATTATTCGGAGGCCTAAACGAAGGAATTTGGCTAAAATCCCGTGATCCCAGGTCTGTGCCCCGAGTTCAGTTTCTCGGGCCGTTTCCAATTAACCTATCGAATTTCGGCCCATTCCGACACTGTCGCGACCAATGACAAAATTGCCCCTGGTACGATTTTTCTTCGTTAATTTTCTGTCCAACACTGCATCAACCAGACATAATTAATACAAAAATTAATTATTCGGAGGCCTAAACAAAGGAATTTGGCTAAATCTTGTGGTCTGCGCCTCGAGTCCAATTTCTTGGGCCGTTTCCAATGAACCTGCCAAATTTCAGCCCTTTCCAACACCGTCTCGACCAATGACGAAATTGCCACTGGTGCGATTTTTCCTTGTTAATTTTCTGCCCAACACTTCTTCAGCCTAACATAATTAATAATGAAATTAATTATTCGGAGGCCTAAGCGAAGGAATTTGGCTAAAATCCCGTGATCTCGGATCCGTGCCCCGAGTCCAATTTCTCTGGCCGTTTCCAATCAACCTGCCAAATTTCGGCCCATTCTGGCACCATCGCGACAAATGACAAAATTCCCCCTGGCGCGGTTTTGCGTTTTTATTTTTCTGTCCAACACTTCTTCAACTTGACATAATTAATACGAAAATTAGTTATTCGGAGGCCTAAACGAAGGAATTTTGCTAAATCCCGTGATCCCGGGTCTGCGCCCTGAGTTCAATTTCTCGGGCCGTTTCAAATCAACCTGTCAAATCTGGCCCATTCCGACACTGTCGCGACAAATGACAAAATTACCCCTGGTGTGGTTTCAAGTCGTTAATTTTCTGTCCAACACTTCTTCAACCTAGCATAATTAATACGAAAATTAATTAGTCGGATGCCTAAACGAGGGAATTTGGCTAAATCCCGTGATCCTAGACCTGTACCTCGAGTCCAATTTCTCAGGCTGTTTCCAATCAACCTGCCAAATTTCGACCCATTCCGACACCGTCGCGACAAATGACAAAATTGCCCCGGGTGCTGTTTTGCTTTGTTAGTTTTCTATCCAACACTTCTTCAACCTGACATAAATAATAAGAAAATTAATTATTCGTAGGCCTAAACGAACGAATTTGGCTAAAATCCCGTGATCCCAAGTCAGTGCCCCGAGTCCAATTTCTCGGGCTGTTTCCAATCAACCTGCCAAATTTCGGCCAATTCCGACACCGTCGCAACAAATGACAAAATTTCCCCTGGTACGGTTTTGCGTTGTTAATTTTCTGTCCAACACTTATTCAACCAAACATAATTAATATGAAAATTAATTATTTAGAGGCCTAAACGAAGGAATTTGGCTAAATCCCGTGATCTCGGGTCCGTGCCCTGAGGCCAATTTCTCCGGCCGTTTCCAATCAACCTGCAAAAGTTCGCTCCATTCCAACACCGTCGCGACAAATGATAAAATTGCCCTTGGTGCTGTTTTCTTTTGTTAATTTTCTATCCAACACTTCTTCAACCTGACATAATTAATAATTATCCCAAGCCTGTTTCTCGAGTCCAATTTCTAGGGCCGCTACCAATCAACCTGCCAAATTTTGGCCCGTTCCGACACTGTCGCGACAAATGACAAAATTACCCCTGGTGTGGTTTTAAGTCGTTAATTTTCTGTCCAACACTTCTTCAACCTAGCATAATTAATACGAAAATTAATTAGTCGGATGCCTAAACGAGGGAATTTGGCTAAATCCCGTGATCCTAGACCTGTGCCTCGAGTCCAATTTCTCAGGCTGTTTCCAATCAACCTGCCAAATTTCGACCCATTCCGACACCGTCGCGACAAATGACAAAATTGCCCCGGGTGCTGTTTTGCTTTGTTAGTTTTCTATCCAACACTTCTTCAACCTGACATAAATAATAAGAAAATTAATTATTCGTAGGCCTAAACGAACGAATTTGGCTAAAATCCCGTGATCCCAAGTCAGTGCCCCGAGTCCAATTTCTCGGGCTGTTTCCAATCAACCTGCCAAATTTCGGCCAATTCCGACACCGTCGCAACAAATGACAAAATTTCCCCTGGTACGGTTTTGCGTTGTTAATTTTCTGTCCAACACTTATTCAACCAAACATAATTAATATGAAAATTAATTATTTAGAGGCCTAAACGAAGGAATTTGGCTAAATCCCGTGATCTCGGGTCCGTGCCCTGAGGCCAATTTCTCCGGCCGTTTCCAATCAACCTGCAAAAGTTCGCTCCATTCCAACACCGTCGCGACAAATGATAAAATTGCCCTTGGTGCTGTTTTCTTTTGTTAATTTTCTATCCAACACTTCTTCAACCTGACATAATTAATAATTATCCCAAGCCTGTTTCTCGAGTCCAATTTCTTGGGGCCGTTTCAAACAACCTGCCAAATTCTGGCCCATTCCGACACTGTCGCGACAAATGACAAAATTACCCCTGGTGTGGTTTCAAGTCGTTAATTTTCTGTCCAACACTTCTTCAACCTAGCATAATTAATACGAAAATTAATTAGTCGGATGCCTAAACGAGGGAATTTGGCTAAATCCCGTGATCCTAGACCTGTACCTCGAGTCCAATTTCTCAGGCTGTTTCCAATCAACCTACCAAATTTCGACCCATTCCGACACCGTCGCGACAAATGACAAAATTGCCCCGGGTGCTGTTTTGCTTTGTTAGTTTTCTATCCAACACTTCTTCAACCTGACATAAATAATAAGAAAATTAATTATTCGTAGGCCTAAACGAACGAATTTGGCTAAAATCCCGTGATCCCAAGTCAGTGCCCCGAGTCCAATTTCTCGGGCTGTTTCCAATCAACTTGCCAAATTTCGGCCAATTCCGACACCGTTGCAACAAATGACAAAATTTCCCCTGGTACGATTTTGCGTTGTTAATTTTCTATCCAACACTTATTCAACCAAACATAATTAATATGAAAATTAATTATTTAGAGGCCTAAACGAAGGAATTTGGCTAAATCCCGTGATCTCGGGTCCATCCCCTGAGGCCAATTTCTCCGGCCGTTTCCAATCAACCTGCAAAATTTCGCTCCATTCCAACACCGTCGCGACAAATGATAAAATTGCCCTTGGTGCTGTTTTCCTTTGTTAATTTTCTATCCAACACTTCTTCAACCTGACATAATTAATAATTATCCCAGGCCTGTGTCTCGAGTCCAATTTCTAGGGCCGTTACCAATCAACCTGCCAAATTTTGGCCCGTTCCGACACCGTCGCGACAAATGACCAAATTGCCCCTTGTGCGGTTTTTCATTGTTAGTTTTCTGTCCAACACTTCTTCAAACTGACATAATTAATAAGGAATATAATTATTCAGAGGCCTAAACGAAGGAATTTGGCTAAAATCCCGTGATCCCAGGTCTGTGCCCCGAGTCCAATTTCTCGGGCCGTTTCCAATTAACCTATCTAATTTCTGCCCATTCCGACACTGTCACGACAAATGACAAAATTGCCCCTGGTGCGATTTTTCTTTGTTAATTTTCTATCCAACACTGCATCAACCAGACATAAGTAATACGAAAATTAATTAATCGGAGGCCCGAACGAAGGAATTTGGGTAAATCCTGTGGTTTGCGCCCCGAGTCCAATTTCTCAAGCCTTTTCCAATGAACCGGCCCTTTCCAACACCGTCTCGACAAATGACGAAATTGCCATCAGTGCGATTTTACCTTGTTAATTTTCTGCCCAACACCTTTTCAGCCTAACATAATTAATAAGGAAATTAATTATTCGGAGGCCTAAACGAAGGAATTTGGGTAAAATCCCGTGATCCAGGATCCTGGCCCCGAGTCCAATTTCTCCAGCCGTTTCCAATCAACCTGCCAAATTTCGGCCCATTCCGGCACCATCGCGACAAATGACAAAATTTCCCCTGGTGCGATTTTGCGTTTTTAATTTTCTGTCCAACACTTCTTCAACCTGACATAATTAATACGAAAATTAGTTATTCGGAGGCCTAAACGAAGGAATTTTGCTAAATCCCGTGATCCCGGGTCTGTGCCCTGAGTTCAATTTCTCGGGCCGTTTCCAATCAACCTGCCAAATATCGACCCATTCCGACACCGTTGCGACAAATGACAAAATTACCCCTGGTGCGGTTTTGAGTTGTTAATTTTTTGTCCAACACTTCTTCAACCTAACATAATTAATACGAAAATTAATTAGTCGGAGGCCTAAACGAGGGAATTTGGCTAAATCTCGTGATCCTAGGCCTGTGCCCCGAGTTCAATTTCTCGGGTCGTTTCCAATCAGCCTGGCAAATTTCTGCCCATTCCGACACCATCGCGACAAATGACAAAATTGCCCTTGGTGCTGTTTTGCTTCATTAATTTTCTGTCCAACACTTCTTAAACCAGACATAATTAATAAAGAAATTAATTATTCGGAGGCCTAGACAAAGGAATTTGGCTAATATCTTGTGATCCCAGGTTTGTGCCCCGAGTCCAATTTCTCGGGCTGTTTCCAACCAACCTGCCAAATTTCGGCCCATTCCGACACCGTCACGACAAATGAAAAAATTGCCCCTGGTGCGATTTTTCTTTGTTAATCTTCTTTCCAACATTTCATCAACTTGACATAATTAATACGAAAATTAATTAGTCGGAGGCCTAAACGAGGGAATTTGGCTAAATCCCGTGATCCTAGGCCTGTGCCCCGAGTTCAATTTCTCGGGTCGTTTCCAATCAGCCTGGCAAATTTCTGCCCATTCCGACACCATCGCGACAAATGACAAAATTGCCCTTGGTGCTGTTTTGCTTCATTAATTTTCTGTCCAACACTTCTTAAACCAGACATAATTAATAAAGAAATTAATTATTCGGAGGCCTAGACAAAGGAATTTGGCTAATATCTTGTGATCCCAGGTTTGTGCCCCGAGTCCAATTTCTCGGGCTGTTTCCAACCAACCTGCCAAATTTCGGCCCATTCCGACACCGTCACGACAAATGAAAAAATTGCCCCTGGTGCGATTTTTCTTTGTTAATCTTCTTTCCAACATTTCATCAACTTGACATAATTAATACGAAAATAAATTATTCGGAGGCCTAACCGAAGGAATTTTGCAAAATCCTGTGGTCTGTGCCCCAAGTCCAATTTTTCTGGCCGTTTCCAATGAAGCTGTCAAATTTCGGCCCATTCCGACACCATCGCAACAAATGACAAAATTGCCCCTGGTGCGATTTTTCTTTGTTAATTTTCTGTCCAACACTGCATCAACCAGACATAAATAATACGAAAATTAATTATTCGGAGGCCTAAATGAAGGAATTTGGTTAAATCCTGTGGTCTGCGCCCCGAGTCCAATTTCTCAAGCTATTTCCAATGAACCTACCAAATTTCGGCCCTTTCCAACACCGTCTCGACAAATGATGAAATTGCCACTGGTGCGATTTTACCTTGTTAATTTTCTGCCCAACACTTCCTCAGCCTAACATAATTAAAAAGAAAATTAATTATTCTTAGGCCTAAACGAAGGAATTTGGCTAAAATCCATTGATCCCGGGTCGGTGCCCCGAGTCCAATTTCTCGGGCTGTTTCCAATCAACCTGCCAAATTTCGACCCATTCCGACACCGTCGCGACAGATGACAAAATTGCCCCCGGTGCAGTTTTGCGTTGTTAGTTTTCTGTCCAACACCTCTTCAACCAAATATAATTAATACGAAAATTAATTATTTAGAGGCCTAAACGAAGGAATTTGGCTAAATCCCGTGATCCCGGGTCCGTGCCCCGAGGCCAATTTCTTCGGTCGTTTCCAATCGACCTGCCAAATTTCGGCCCATTCCGACACTGTCGCGACAAATGACAAAACGGCCCCTGGTGCGATTTTGCTTTGTTAATTTTCTATCCAACAATTCTTCAACCTGACAAAATTAATAAGGAAATTAATTATTCGGAGGCCTAAACGAAGGAATTTGGCATAAATCCCGTGATCCCGGGCCTGAACCCCGAGTCCAATTTCTCGGGCCGTTTCAAATTAGCGTGCCAAATTTCTGCCCATTCTCACACCGTCGCGACAAATGACAAAATCGTCCCTGGTGCTGTTTTGCTTCGTTAATTTTCTATCCAACACTCCTTCAACCAGACAAAATTAAAAAAGAAATTAATAATTCGGAGGCCTGAACGAAGGAATTTGGGTAAAATCCTGTGATCCCAGGTCTGTGCCCCGAGTCCAATTTCTCGGGCCGTTTCCAATCAACCTACAAAATTTCGGCCCATTTTGACACCGTCACGACAAATGATAAAATTGCCCCTGGTGCGGTTTTACATTGTTAATTTTCTATCCAACACTTCATCAACTGGACATATTAAATATGAAAATTAATTATTCGAAGGCCTAAACGAAGGAATTTTGCTAAATCCTGTGGTCTGTGCCCCGAGTCCAATTTCTTGGGCCGTTTCCAATGAAGCTGTTAAATTTCGGCCCACTCCGACACCGTCGCTACAAATGTCAAAATTGCCACTGGTAAGGTTTTGCTTTGTTAATTTTTTGCCCAACACTTCTTCAACCTAACATAATTAATAAGGAAATTAATTATTCGGAGGCCTAAACAAAGGAATTTGGCTAAAATCCCATGATCCCGGGTCCGTGCCCCGAGTCCAATTTCTCTGGCCGTTTCCAATCAACCTGCCAAATTTCGGCCCATTCTGACAATGTCGCGACAAATTACAAAATTTCCCTTGGTGCGGTTTTGCATTGTTAATTTTCTGTCCAACACTTCTTCAACCTTACATATTTAATACGAAAATTAATTATTCGGAAGCCTAAACGAAGGAATTTGGCTAAATCCCGTGATCCTGGGTCCGTGCCCCGTGTCCAATTTCTTTGGCTGTTTCCAATCAACCTGCCAAATTTTGGCCCATTTCAACACTGTCGCGACAAATGACAAAATCATCCCTGGTGTGATTTTGAGTTGTTAATTTTCTGTCCAACACTTCTTTAACCTGACATAATTAATACGAAAATTAATTATTCGGAGGCCTAAACGATGGAATTTGGCAAAAATCCCGTGATCCCGGGCCTGTGCCCCAAGTCCAATTTCTCGGGCAATTTCCAATCAGCCTGCCAAATTTAGGCCAATTCCGACACCGTCGTGGCAAACGACAAAATTGCCACTGGTGCTGTTTTTCTTTGTTAATTTTCTGTCCAACACTTCTTCAACCTTACATAATTAATAAAGAAATTAATTACTCGGAGGCCTAAACGAAGGAATTTGGCTAAAATCCCGTGATCCCGGGTCTGTGCCCCGAGTTCAATTTCTCGGGCCGTTTCCAATCAAGCTGCCACATTTCGGCCCATTCCGACACCGTCCCAACAAATGACAAAATTGCCCCTCGTGCGGTTTTTCATTGTTAATTTTCTGTCCGACACTTCAACAGCCTGACATAATTAATACGAAAATTAATTATTTGGAGACCTAAACGAAGGAATTTGGCTAAATCCCGTGATCCCGGGTCTGTGCCCCGAGTCCAATTTCTCGGCCCGTTTCCAATCAACCTGCCAAATTTCGGCCCATTCCGACACCATCGCGACAAATGACAAAATTACCCCTGGTGATAATTTGAGTTGTTAATTTTCTATCCAACGCTTCTTCAACCTGACATAATTAATAAGAAAATAAATTATTCGGAGGCCTAAACGAGGGAATTTGGCTAAATCCCGTGATCCCGGGTCTGTGCCTCGAGTCCAATTTCTCAGGCCGTTTCCAATCAACCTTCCAAATTTTGACCCATTCCAACACCATCGCGACAAATGATAAAATTGCCCCGGGTGCTCTCTTGCTTCCTTAATTTTCTGTCCAACACTTCTTCAACATGACATAATTAATAAGAAAATTAATTATTCGTAGGCCTAAACGTAGGAATTTGGCTAAAATCCCATGATCCCGGGTCTGCACTCCGAGTCCATTTTCTCGGGCCATTTCCAATCAACCTGCCAAATTTTGGCCCATTCTGACACCGTCGTGACAAATGATAAAATTGCCCCAGGTGCTGTTTTGCGTTGCTAATTTTCTGTCCAACACTTCTTCAACCTAACATAATTAATACAAAAATTAATTATTCAGAGGCCTAAACGAAGGAATTTGGCTAAATCTTGTGATCCTGGGTCTGTGCCCCGAGTCCAATTTCTCGGGCCATTTCCAATCAACCTGCCAAATTTCGGCCCAGTCCGACACCATCGCGACAAATGAAAAAATTAACCCCAGTGCGGTTTTGCTTTGTTAATTTTTCTGTCCAACACTTCTTCAACCTGACAAAATTAATATGAAAATTAATTATTCGGAGGCCTAAACGATGGAATTTGGCAAAAATCCTGTGATCCCAGGCCTGTGCCCCGAGTCCAATTTCTCGGGCAGTTTCCAATCAGCTTGCCAAATTTAGGCCCATTCCGACACCGTCACGATAAATGACAAAATTGCCCCTGGTGCTATTTTTCTTTGTTAATTTTCTGTCCAATACCTCTTCAACCTGACATAATTAATAAAGAAATTAATTATTCGGAGGCCTAAATGAAGGAATTTGGCTAAAATCCTATGCTTACGGACCTGAACCCCGAGTCAAATTTCTCGGGCCGTTTCCAATCAAGCTACCAAATTTCAGCCCGTTACGACACCGTCGCGACAAATGACAAAATTGCCCTTCATGCGGTTTTTAATTGTTAATTTTCTGTCCAACACTTCGTCAACCTGACATAATTAACACGAAAACTAATTATTCAGAGGCCTAAATGAAGGAATTTAGCTAATTCCCGTGATCCCGGGTTTGCGCCTCGAGTCCAATTTCTCGGGCCGTTTTCAATCAACCTGCCAAATTTCGGCCCATTCTGACACCGTCGCGACAAATGACAAAATTACACCATGTGCGATTTTGAGTTGTTAATTTTCTGTCCAACACTTCTTCAACCTGACAAAATTTATAAGAAAATTAATTATTCGAAGGCCTAAACGAGGGAATTTGGCTAAATCCCGAGATCTCTGGTCTGTGCCTCGAGTCTAATTTCTCGCGCTGTTTCCAATCAACCTGCCAAATTTCGACCCATTCGGACACCATCGCGACACATGACAAAATAACCCCAGGTGCTGTTCTGCTTTGTTGATTTTGTGTCCAACACTTCTTCAGCCTGACATAATCAATAAGAAAATTAATTATTCGTAGGCCTAAACGAAGGAATTTGGCTAAAATCCCTTGATCCCGATTCTACACCCCGAGTCCAATTTCTCGGGCCGTTTTCAATCAACCTACCAAATTTTGGCCCATTCCGACACCGTCACGAGAAATGACAAAATTACCCCTGGTGCAATTTTGCTTTGTTAATTTTCTGTCCAATACTTCTTCAACCTAACAAAATTAATTAGGAAATTAATTATTCGGAGGCCTAAACGAAGGAATTTGGTAAAAATCCCGTGATCCGGGGCCTGTGCCCCAAGTCCAATTTCTCGGGCAATTTCCAATCAGCCTGTCAAATTTAGGCCCATTCCGACACCGTCGCGGCAAATGACAAAATTGCCCCTAGTGCTGTTTTCCTTTGTTAATTTTCTGTCCAACACTTCTTCAACCTTACATAATTAATGAAGAAATTAATTACTCGGAGGCCAAAACGAAGTAATTTGGCTAAAATCCCGTGATCCCGGGTCTGCGCCCCGAGTCCAATTTCTCGGGCCGTTTCCAATCAAGCTGCCAAATTTCGGCCCATTCCGACACCGTCACGACAAATGAAAAAATTGCCCCTCGTACGATTTTTCATTGTTAATTTTCTGTCCAACACTTCTTCAACTTGACATAATTAATACGAAAATTAATTATTTGGAGGCCTAAACGAAGGAATTTGGCTAAAATCCCATAATCCCAGGTCTGTCCCCCGAGTCCAATTTCTCTTGCTGTTTCCAATCAAGCTACCAAATTTTGGCCCATTCCGACACCGTCGCGACAAATGACAAAATTGCCCCTGGTGCGATTTTTCTTCGTTAATTTTCTATCCAACACTTCTTCAACCTGACATAATTAATATAAAAATTAATTATTCAGATGCCTAAATGAAGGAATTTGTCTAAATCCTGTGATACCCGGGTCTGTGCCCCGAGTCCAATTTCTCAAGCCGTTTCCAATCAACTAACCAAATTTCGGCCCATTCTGACACCGTCACAACCAATGGCAAAATTGTCCATGGTGCGATTTTTGCGTTGTTAGTTTTCCGTCCAACATTTCTTCAAGCTGAATAATTAATGCGAAAATTAATTATTCGGAGGCCTAAACAAAGGATTTTGGCTAAATCTCGTGATCCCGGGTTTCTGCCCTGAGTCCAATTTTTCGAGCAATTTCCAATCAACCTGCCAAATCTCGGCCCATTCCGTCACCGTCGCGACAAATGACAAAATTGCCCCTGGTGTGATTTTTCATTGTTAATTTTCTGTCCAACACTTCTTCAATCTGACATAATTAATTAGGAATATAATTATTCGGAGGCCTAAACGAAGGAATTTGGGTAAAATCCCATAATCCCGAGTTTGCACCTTGAGTCCAATTTCACGGGCCGTTTCCAATCAACCCGCCAAATTTCAGCCCATTCCAACACCGTTGCGACAAATGACAAAATTGCCCCTTGTGCGGTTTTTCATTGTTAATTTTCTTTCCAACACTTCTTCAACCTGACATAATTAATAAGAAATATAATTATTCAGAGGCCTAAACGAAGTAATTTGGCTAAAATCCCGTGATCTTGGGTCTGTGCCCCGAGTCCAATTTCTCGGGCCGTTGTCAATCAACCTGTAAAATTTCGACCAATTCCGAGACCGTCGCGACAAATAAGAAAATTGCCCCCGGTGCGGTTTTGCTTTGTTAATTTCGGTCCAACACTTCTTCAACTTATTATAATTAATAAGGAAATTAATTATTCAGAGGCCTAAACGAAGGAACCTGGCTAAAATCCCGTGATCCCGAGTCTACGGCCCGAGTCCAATTTCTCAGGCGGTTTCCAATCAGCCTGCCAAATTTCGGCCCATTCAAACACCGTCACGACAAATGACAAAATTGCCCCTGGAGTGATTTCGCGTTGTTAATTTTCTGTCCAACACTTCTTCAACCTGACATAATTAATACAAAAATTAACTATTCGGAGGTCTAAACTAAGGAATTTGGCTAAATCTCGAGATCTCGGGTCCGTGCCCCGAGTCCAATTTCTCGGGCCATTTCCAATCAAGCTGCCAAATTTCAGCCCATTACGACACCATTGTGACAAATGACAAAATTGCCCTTGGTGCTGTTTTGCTTTGTTAATTTTCTGTCCAACACTTCTTCAACCTTACATAATTAATAAGAAAATTAATTATTCGGAGGCCTATACGAAGGAATTTGGCTAAATCCCATGATCCCGGGTCTGTGCCTCGAGTCCAATTTCTCGGGCCGTTTCCAATCAACCTGCCAAATTTCGGCCCATTCCGACACTGTCGCGACAAATGAAAAAATTGCCCCTGGTGTGGTTTTGCTTTGTTAATTTTCTGTCCAACACTTCTTCAACCAGACATAATTAATAAGGAATATGATTATTCGGAGGCCTAAACGTAGGAATTTGGCCTAAATCCTGTGATCCAGATTCTGTGCCTTGAGACCAGTTTCTTGGGCCGTTTCTAATCAACCTGCCAAATTTTTGCCCATTTCGACACTGTCGCGACAAATGAAAAAATAGCCGCTGGTGTGGTTTTGCTTTGTTAATTTTCTGTCCAACACTTCTTCAACCTGACATAATTAATAAATAAATTAATTATTCGGAGGCCTAAACGAAGGAATTTGGCATAAATCCTGTGATCCCAGGTTTGTACCCAATTTCTCGAGCCGTTTCCAATCAACCTGCCAAATTTCAGCCCTTTTCAACACCGTTGCGACAAATGAAAAAATTGCCCCTGGTGCGGTTTTGAGTTGTTAATTTTCTGTCCAACACTTCTTCAACCTGACATAATTAATAAGAAAATTAGTTATTCGAAGGCCTGAACAAAGGAATTTGGCTAAAATCCTGTGATCCCGGGTCCGTGCCCAGAGTCTAATTTCTCAAGCCGTTTCCAATCAACCTGTCGAATTTCGACCCATTCCAACACCGTTGTGACAAATGACGAAAATACCCTTGGTGTTGTTTTGCTTTGTTAATTTTCTGTCCAACGCTTCTTCAACCTGACATAATTAATACGAAAATTAATTATTCGGAGGTCTAAACGATGGAATTTGGCTAAATCCCGTGATCCCGAGCCTGTGCCCCGAGTCCAATTTCTCGGACCATTTCCAATGAACCTGCCAAATTTCGGCCCATTCCAACACTGTCTCGACAAATGACAAAATTTCCACTGGTGCGATTTTGTCTTGTTAATTTTCTTCCCAACACTTCTTCAACCTAACATAATTGATAATGAAATTAATTATTCGGAGGCCTAAACGAAGGAATTTGGCTAAAATCCCGTGATCCCAAATCTGTGCCCCGAGTCCAATTTCTCCGACAGTTTCCAATCAACCTGCCAAATTTAGGCCCATTCGAACCCCATCGCGACAAATGACAAAATTTCCCCTGGTGCAGTTTTGCATTGTTAATTTTCTATCCAACACTTCTTCGACCTGACATAATTAATACGAAAATTAATTATTCGGAGGCCTAAACGATGGAATTCGGCTAAATCTCATGAACCCGGGTCTGTGCCCTGAGTCTAATTTCTAGGGCCATTTTCAATCAACCAGCCAAATTTCGGCCCATTCCTACACCGTCGCAACAAATGACAAAATTGCCCCTGGTGTGGTTTTGAGTTGTTAATTTTCTGTCCAACACTTCTTCAACCTGACATGATTAAAATGAAAATTAATTATTCGGAGGCCTAAACGAGGAAATATGGCTAAATCCCGCGATCCCGGGTCTGTGCCCCGACCCCAATTTCTCAGGCTATTTCCAATCAACCTGCCAAATTTCGACCCATTCCGACACCGTCACGACAAATGACAAAATTACCCCAGGTGCTGTTTTGCTTTGTTAATTTTCTGTCCAACACCTCTTCAACCTGACAAAATTAATAAGGAAATTGATTATTCGGAGGCCTAAATGAAGGAATTTGGCATAAATCTCGTGATCCCGGGCCTGTGCCCCGAGTCCAATTTCTCGGGCCATTTCCAATCAGCCTGCCAAATTTCTGTCCATTCCGACAACGTCGCGACAAATGATTAAATTGCCCCTGGTGTGGTTTTGCGTTGTTAATTTTCTGTCCAACGCTTCCTTAACGTGACATAATTAATACGAAAATTAATTATTCAGAGGCCTAAATGAAGGAATTTGGCTAAATCCCGTGATCCCGGGTCCGTGCCCCGAGGCCAATTTCTCCGGCCGTTTCCAATCAACCTGCCAAAATTCGACCCATTCCGACATCGTCGCGACAAATGACAAAATGGCCCATGGTGCGATTTTGCTTTGTTAATTTTCTGTCCAACACTTC
Source organism: Olea europaea var. sylvestris (assembly GCF_002742605.1). Lineage (NCBI taxonomy): Eukaryota > Viridiplantae > Streptophyta > Magnoliopsida > Lamiales > Oleaceae > Olea > Olea europaea. The sequence continues at coordinate 245,533 of NW_019267367.1, read as the reverse complement.
TTTAACCTGACAAAATTAATAAGGAAATTAATTATTCGGAGGCCTAGACGAAGGAATTTGGCATAAATCCCGTGATCCCAGGCCTGTGCCCCGAGTCCAATTTCTCGGGCCGTTTCAAATTAGCGTGCCAAATTTCTGCCCATTCTGACACCGTCGCGACAAATGACAAAATTGTCCCTGGTGCTGTTTTGCTTCATTAATTTTCTATCCAACACTTCTTCAACCAGACAAAATTAAAAAAGAAATTAATTATTCAGAGGCCTGAACGAAGGAATTTGGCTAAAATCCTGTGATCCCAAGTCTGTGCCCCGAGTCCAATTTCTCTGGCCGTTTCCAATCAACCTACAAAATTTCGGCCCGTTCTGACACCGTCACGACTAATGATAAAATTGCTACTGGTGCGGTTTTACATTGTTAATTTTCTGTCCAACACTTCATCAACCGGACATAATAAATACGAAAATTAGTTATTCGAAGGCCTAAACGAAGGAATTTTGCTAAATCCTGTGGTCTGTGCCTCGAGCCCAATTTCTTGGGCTGTTTCCAATGAAGCTGTCAAATTTTGGCCCACTCCGACACCGTCACCACAAATGTCAAAATTGCCACAGGTACGGTTTTGCTTTGTTAATTTTCTGCCCAACACTTCTTCAACCTAACATAATCAATAAGGAAATTAATTATTCGGAGGCCTAAACAAAGGAATTTGGCTAAAATCCCGTGATCCTGGGTCCGTGCCCCGAGTCCAATTTCTCTGGCCGTTTCCAATCAACCTGCCAAATTTCGGCCCATTCTGACAATGTCGCGACAAATTACAAAATTTCTCCTGGTGCGGTTTTGCGTTGTTAATTTTCTGTCCAACACTTCTTCAACCTTCGGCTGTTTCCAATCAACCTGCCAAATTTCGGCCCATTCTGACAATGTCGCGACAAATTACAAAATTTCTCCTGGTGCGGTTTTGCGTTGTTAATTTTCTGTCCAACACTTCTTCAACCTTACATATTTAATACGAAAATTAATTATTCGGAGGCCTAAACGAAGGAATTTAGCTAAATCCCGTGATCCCGGGTCCGTGCCCTGTGTCCAATTTCTTCGGCTGTTTCCAATCAACCAGCCAAATTTTGGCCTATTTCGACTCCGTCGCGACAAATAACAAAATTATCCTTAGTGTGATTTTGAGTTGTTAATTTTCTGTCCAACACTTCTTTAACCTGACATAATTAATACGAAAATTAATTATTCGGAGGCCTAAACGATGGAATTTGGCAAAAATCCCGTGATCCGGGGCCTGTGCCCCAAGTCCAATTTCTCGGGCAATTTCCAATCAGCCTGTCAAATTTAGGCCCATTCCGACACCGTCGCGGCAAATGACAAAATTGCCCCTAGTGCTGTTTTCCTTTGTTAATTTTCTGTCCAACACTTCTTCAACCTTACATAATTAATGAAGAAATTAATTACTCGGAGGCCAAAACGAAGTAATTTGGCTAAAATCCCGTGATCCCGGGTCTGCGCCCCGAGTCCAATTTCTCGGGCCGTTTCCAATCAAGCTGCCAAATTTCGGCCCATTCCGACACCGTTGCAACAAATGACAAAATTACCCCTCGTGCAGTTTTTCATTGTTAATTTTCTATCCAACACTTCAACAACCTAACATAATTAATACGAAAATTAATTATTCGAAGGCCTAAACGAAGGAATTTGGCTAAATCCCGTAATCCCGGGTCTATGCCCAAAGTCCAATTTCTCGGGCCATTTCCAATCAACCTGCCAAATTTCGGCCCATTCCGACACCACCGCGACAAATGACAAAATTACCCCTGGTGTGATTTTGAGTTGTTAATTTTCTATCCAACACTTCTTCAACCTGACATAATTAATAAGAAATTTAATTATTCGGAGGCCTAAACGAAGGAATTTGGCTAAAATCCCATGATCCCGAGTCTGCGCTCCGAGTCCAATTTCTCGAGCCATTTCTAATCAACCTGCCAAATTTTGGCCCATTCCAACACCGTCGTGACAAATGACAAAATTGCCTCAGGTGCTGTTTTGCATTGTTAATTTTCTGTCCAACACTTCTTCAACCTAACATAATTAACACAAAAATTAATTATTCAGAGGCCTAAACGAAGGAATTTGGCTAAATCTCGTGATCCCGGGTCTGTGCCCCGAGTCCAATTTCTTGGGCCGTTTCCAATCAACCTGCCAAATTTTGGCCCATTCCGACACCATCGCAACAAATGACAAAATTAACCCAGGTGCGGTTTTGCTTTGTTAATTTTTCTGTCCAACACTTCTTCAACCTGACAAAATTAATAGGGAAATTAATTATTCGGAGGCCTAAACGATGGCATTTGACAAAAATCCCGTGATCCCGGGCCTGTACCCCGAGTCCAATTTCTTGGGCAGTTTCTAATCAGCCTGCCAAATTTAGGCCCATTTCGACACCGTCACGATAAATGATAAAATTGCCCCTGGTGCTATTTTCCTTTGTTAATTTTCTGTCCAACACTTCTTCAACCTGACATAATTAATAAAAAAATTAATTATTCGGAGGCTTAAACCAAGGAATTTGGCTAAAATCTCGTGAACCCGGGTCTGCACCCCGAGTCCAATTTCTCGGGCCGTTTCCAATCAAGCAGCCAAATTTCAGCCCGTTCCGACACTGTCGCGACAAATAACAAAATTGCCCTTCGTGCGGTTTTTCATTGTTAATTTTCTGTTCAACACTTCGTCAACCTGACATAATTAATACGAAAACTAATTATTCAGAGGCCTAAACGAAGGAATTTGGCTAATTCCCGTGATCCCAGGTTTGTGCCGCGAGTCCAATTTCTCGGGCCGTTTCCAATCAACCTGCCAAATTTTGGCCCATTCCGACACCGTCGCGACAAATGACAAAATTACGCCATGTGCAATTTTGAGTTGTTAATTTTCTGTCCAACACTTCTTCAACCTGACATAATTAATAAGAAAATTAATTATTCGGAGGCCTAAACGAGGGAATTTGGCTAAATCCCGAGATCTCAGGTCTGTGCCTCGAGTCCAATTTCACACGCTGTTTCCAATCAACCTGCCGAATTTCGACCCATTCCGACACTATCGCGACAAATGACAAAATAGCCCCGTGTGCTGTTTTGCTTTGTTAATTTTGTGTCCAACACTTCTTCAACCTTACATAATCAATAAGAAAATTAATTATTCGTAGGCCTAAACGAAGGAATTTGGCTAAAATCCCTTGAACCCGGTTCTACACCCCAAGTCCAATTTCTCGGGCCGTTTCCAATCAACCTACCAAATTTCGGCCCATTCCGACACCGTCGCGACAAATGACAAAATTACCCCTGGTGCGATTTTGCTTTGTTAATTTTCTGTCCAATACTTCTTCAACCTAACAAAATTAATAAGGAAATTAATTATTCGGAGGCCTAAACAAAGGAATTTGGCAAAAATCTCATGATCCCGGGCCTGTGCCCCGAGTCCAATTTCTCGGGCAATTTCCAATCAGCTTGCCAAATTTAGGCCCATTCCGACACCGTCGCGACAAATGACAAAATTGCCACTGGTACTGTTTTCCTTTCTTAATTTTCTGTCCAACACTTCTTCAACCTGATAAAATTAATAAAGAAATTAATTATTCGGAGGCCTAAACGAAGGAATTCGGCTAAAATCCTGTGCTTACGGGCCTGCGCCCCGAGTCTAATTTCACGGACCATTTCCAATCAAGCTGCCAAATTCTGGCCCATTCCGACACCGTCGTGACAAATGACAAAATTGCCCCTCGTGGGATTTTTCATTGTTAATTTTCTGTCCAACACTTCTTCAACCTGACATAATTAATACGAAAATTAATTATTCGGAGGCCTAAACGAAGGAATTTGGCTAAAATCCCATAATCCCAGGTCTGTCCCCCGAGTCCAATTTCTCGGGCCATAATTATTCGGAGGCCTAAACGAAGGAATTTGGCTAAAATCCCATAATCCCAGGTCTGTCCCCCGAGTCCAATTTCTCGGGCCATAATTATTCGGAGGCCTAAACGAAGGAATTTGGCTAAAATCCTGTGCTTACGGGCCTGCGCCCCGAGTCTAATTTCACGGACCATTTCCAATCAAGCTGCCAAATTTTGGCCCATTCCGACACCGTCGTGACACATGACAAAATTGCCCCTGGTGCGATTTTTCTTCGTTAATTTTCTGTCCAACACTTCTTCAACCTGACATAATTAATACGAAAATTAATTATTCGGAGGCCTAAACGAAGGAATTTGGCTAAAATCCCATAATCGCAGGTCTATCCCCCGAGTCCAATTTCTCTGGCTATTTCCAATCAAGCTGCCAAATTTTGGACAATTCCGAAACCGTCGCGACAAATGACAAAATTGCTCCTGGTGCGATTTTTCTTCGTTAATTTTCTGTCCAACACTTCTTCTACCTGACATAATTAATATGAAAATTAATTATTCGGATGCCTAAATGAAGGAATTTGGCTAAATCCTGTGATACCCGAGTTTGTGCCCCGAGTCCAATTGCTCAGGCCGTTTCCAATCAACCAACCAAATTTCGGCCCAATCCGACACCGTCACAACCAATGGCAAAATTGTCCATGGTGCGATTTTAGCGTTGTTAGTTTTCTGTCCAACATTTCTTCAAGCTGAATAATTAATGCGAAAATTTATTATTCGGAGGCCTAAACGAAGGATTTTGGCTAAATCTCGTGATCCCGGGTTTGTGCACCGAGTCCAATTTTTCGAGCAGTTTCCAATCAACCTGCCAAATCTCGGCCCATTCCGTCACCGTCGCGACAAATGACAAAATTGCCCTAGGTGTGATTTTTCATTGTTAATTTTCTGTCCAACACTTCTTCAACTTGACATAATTAATAAGGAATATAATTATTCGGAGGCCTAAACGAAGGAATTTTTCTAAAATCTCGTAATCCCGAGTTTGCGCCTTGAGTTCAATTTCACGGGCCGTTTCCAATCAACTCGCCAAATTTCGACCCATTCCGATACTGTTGCGACAAATGACAAAATTGCCCCTTGTGCGATTTTTCATTGTTAATTTTCTTCCCAACACTTCTTCAACCTGACATAATTAATAAGGAATATAATTATTCAGAGGCCTAAACGAAGGAATTTGGCTAAAATCCCGTGATCTCGGATCTGTGCCCCGAGTCCAATTTCTCGGGCCATTGCTAATCAACCTGTAAAATTTCGACCAATTCCAAGACTGTCGCGACAAATAACAAAATTGCCCTCGGTGCGGTTTTGCTTTGTTAATTTCGGTCCAACACTTCTTCAACTTATTATAATTAATAAGGAAATTAATTATTCAGAGGCCTAAAGGAAGGAAGTTGGCTAAAATCCGGCAATCCCGGGTCTACGCCCCGAGTCCAATTTCTTGGGCGGTTTCCGAGCAACCTGCTAAATTTCGGTCCATTCTGACACCGTCATGACAAATGACAAAATTGCCCCTGGAGCGCTTTCGCGTTGTTAATTTTCTGTCCAACACTTTTTCAACCTGACATAATTAATACGAAAATTAACTATTCGGAGGTCTAAACTAAGGAATTTGGCTATATCCCTTGATCCCGGGTCCGTGCCCCGAGTCCAATTTCTCGGGCCATTTCCAATCAACCTGCCAAATTTCGGCCCATTACGACACCATTGCGACAAATGACAAAATTGCCCTTGGTGCTGTTTTGCTTTGTTAATTTTCTGTCCAACACTTCTTCAACCTTACATAATTAATAAGAAATTTTATTATTCGGAGTCCTAAACGAAGGAATTTGGCTAAATCCCGTGATCCCGGGTCTGTGCCCCGAGTCCAATTTCTCGGGCCGTTTCCAATCAACCTGCCAAATTTTGGCCCATTCCGACACCGTTGTGACAAATGAAAAAATTGCCCCTGGTGTGGTTTTGCTTTGTTAATTTTCAGTCCAACACTTCTTCAACCAGACATAATTAATAAGGAATATGATTATTCGGAGGCCTAAGCGAAGGAATTTGGCCTAAATCCTGTGATCTAGAGTCTGTGCCCTGAGTCCAGTTTCTCGGGCCGTTTCTAATCAACCTGCCAAATTTGGGCCCATTACGACACCGTCGCGACAAATGAAAAAATAGCCGCTGCTGTGGTTTTGCTTTGTTCATTTTCTGTCCAACACTTCTTCAACCTGACATAATTAATAAAGAAATTAATTATTCGGAGGCCTAAACGAAGGAATTTGGCATAAATCCTGTGATCCCAGGTCTGTACCCAATTTCTCGGGCCGTCTCCAATCAACCTGCCAAATTTCAGCCCTTTTCAACACTGTCGCGACAAATGAAAAAATTGCCCTTGGTGTGGTTTTGAGTTGTTAATTTTCTGTCCAACACTTCTTCAACCTGACATAATTAATAAGAAAATTAGTTATTCGAAAGCCTAAACGAAAGAATTTGGCTAAAATCCTGTGATCCCGGGTCTGTGCCCAGAGTCCAATTTCTCAGGCTGTTTCCAATCAACCTGCCAAATTTCGACCCATTTCGACACCGTCGCGACAAATGACTAAATTAGCTCAAGTGCTGTTTTGCTTTGTTAATTTTCTGTCCAACACTTCTTCAACCTGACATAAATAATAAGAAAATTAATTATTCGTAGGCCTAAATGAAGGAATTTGGCTAAAATTCCGTGATCCCGGGTCGGTGCCCCGAGTCCAATTTCTCGGGCCATTTCCAATCAACCTGCCAAATTTCGGCCCATTTCGACATTGTCGCGACAAATGACAAAATTGTCCCTGGTGCGGTTTTGCGTTGTTAATTTACTGTCCAACACTTCTTCAAACTGAATAATTAACAAGGAATATAATTATTCGGAGGCCTAAACGAAGGAATTTGGCTAAAATCCCGTGATCCTAGGTCTGTGCCCCGAGTCCAATTTCTCCGGCCATTTCCAGTCAACCTGTCAAATTTCGGCCCATTCGGACACCGTCGCGACAAATGACAAAATGGCCCCTGGTGCGATTTTACTTTGTTAATTTTCTGTCCAACACTTCTTCAACCTGACAAAATTAATAAGGAAATTACTTATTCGGAGGCCTAAACGAAGGAATTTGGCATAAATCCCGTGATCCCGGGCCTGTGCCCTGAGTCCAATTTCTCGGGCCATTTCCAATCGGCCTGCCAAATTTCTGTCCATTCCGACAACGTCGCGACAATTGATTAAATTGCCCTTGGTGCGGTTTTGCGTTGTTAATTTTCTGTCCAACACTTTTTCAACCTAACATAATTAATACTGAAATTAATTATTTAGAGGCCTAAACGAAAGAATTTGGCTAAATCCCGTGATCCCGGGTCCGTGCCCCGAGGTCGATTTCTCCGGCCGATTCCAATCAACCTGCCAAAATTCGACCCATTCCGACACCTTCGCGACAAATGACAAAATGGCCCCTGGTGCGATTTTGCTTTGTTAATTTTCTGTCCAACACTTCTTCAACCAGACAAAATTTATAAGAAAATTAATTATTCGGAGTCCTAAATGAAGGAATTTGGCATAAATCCCGTGATCCCAGGCATGTGCCCGAGTCCAATTTCTCGGGCCGTTTCAAATTAGCGTGCCAAATTTCTGCCCATTCTGACACTATCGCGACAAATGATAAAATTGTCCCTGGTGCTGTTTTGCTTCGTTAATTTTCTATCCAACACTTCTTCAACCAGACAAAATTAAAAAAGAAATTAATTATTCGGAGGCCTGAATGAAGGAATTTGGCTAAAATCCTGAGATCCCAAGTCTGTGCCCAGAGTCCGATTTCTCAAGCCGTTTCCAATCAACCTAAAAAATTTCGGCCCATTCTGACACCTTCGCGACAAATGATAAAATTGCTGCTGGTGCGGTTTTACATTGTTAATTTTCTGTCCAACACTTCATCAACCGGACATAATAAATACGAAAATTAATTATTCGAAGGCCTAAACGAAAAATTTTTACTAAATCCTGTGGTCTGTGCCCTGAGTCCAATTTCTTGGGCCATTTCCAATGAAGCTGTCAAATTTTGACCCACTCCGACACCGTCGCTACAAATGTCAAAGTTGCCACTGGTACGGTTTGCTTTGTTAATTTTCTGCCCAACACTTCTTCAACCCAACATAATTAATAAAGAAATTAATTATTCGGAGGCCTAAATAAAGGAATTTGGCTAAAATCCCGTGATCCCGGGTCCGTGCCCCGAGTCCAATTTCTTTGGCCGTTTCCAATCAACCTGCCAAGTTTCGGCCCATTCTGACAATGTCGCGACAAATTACAAAATTTTCCCTGGTGCGGTTTTACGTTGTTAAGTTTCTGTCCAACACTTCTTCAACCTTACATATTTAATACGAAAATTAATTATTCGGAGGCCTAAACGAAGGAATTTGGCTAAATCCCGTGATCCCGGGTCCGTGCCCCGTGTCCAATTTCTTCGGCTGTTTCCAATCAACCTGCCAAATTTTGGCCCATTTCGACACCGTTGCGACAAATGACAAAATTATCCCTGGTGTGATTTTGAGTTGTTAATTTTCTGTCCAACACTTCTTTAACTTGACATAATTAATACGAAAATTAATTATTCGGAGGCCTAAACGATGGAATTTGGCAAAAATCCCGTGATCCCAGGCCTGTGCCCCACGTCCAATTTCTCGGGCAATTTCTAATCAGCCTGCCAAATTTAGGCCCATTCCGACACCGTCGCGACAAATGACAAAATTGTCCCTGGTGCTATTTTCCTTTGTTAATTTTCTATCCAACACTTCTTCAACCTTACATAATTAATGAAGAAATTAATTACTCGGAGGCCTAAACGAAGGAATTTGGCTAAAATCCTGTGATCCCGGGTCTGCGCCCCGAGTCCAATTTCTCGGGCCATTTCCAATCAAGCTGCCAAATTTCGACCCATTTCGACACCGTCGCAACAAATGATAAAATTGCCCCTCGTGCGATTTTTCATTGTTAATTTTCTATCCAACACTTCAACAACCTGACATAATTAATACGAAAATTAATTATTCGGAGGCCTAAACGAAGGAATTTGGCTAAATCCCGTGATCTCGAGTCTGTGCCCCGAGTCCAATTTCTCGGGCCGTTTCCAATCAACCTGCCAAATATTGGCCCATTTCGACACCATCGCGACAAATGACAAAATTACCGCCGGTGTGATTTTGAATTTTGAATTTTCTATCCAACACTTCTTCAACCTGACATAATTAATAAGAAAATTAATTATTCGGAGGCCTAAACGAGGGAATATAGCTAAATCCCGTGAACCCGGGTCTATGCCTCGAGTCCAATTTCTCAGGCTATTTCCGATCAACCTTCCAAATTTCGACCCATTCTGACACCGTCGTGACAAATGACAAAATTGCCCCGGGTGCTCTCTTGCTCCGCTAATTTTCTGTCCAACACTTCTTCAACCTGACATAATTAATAAGAAAATTAATTATTCGTAGGCCTAAACGTAGGAATTTGGCTAAAATCCCATGATCCCAAGTCTGCGCTCCGAGTCCAATTTCTCGGGCCATTTCCAATCAACCTGCCAAATTTCAGCCCATTACTACACCGTCGTGACAAATGACAAAATTGCCCTGGGTGCTGTTTTGCGTAGTTAATTTTCTGTCCAACACTTCTTCAACCTAACATAATTAATACAAAAATTAATTATTAAGAGGCCTAAACGAAGGAATTTGGCTAAATCTCGTGATCCCGGGTCTGTGCCCCGAGTCTAATTTCTCGGGCCGTTTCCAATCAACCTGCCAAATTTCGGCCCATTCCGACACCATCGCGACAAATAACAAAATTAACCCTGGTGCGGTTTTGCTGTGTTAATTTTTCTGTCCAACACTTCTTCAACCTGACAAAATTAATATGGAAATTATTTATCCGGAGGCCTAAACGATGGAATTTGGCAAAAATCCCGTAATCCCGGGCCTGTGCCCCGAGTCCAATTTCTCGGGCAGTTTCTAATCAGCCTGCCAAATTTAGGCCCATTCCGACACTGTCACGATAAATGACAAAATTGCCCCTGGTGCTATTTTCCTTTGTTAATTTTCTGTCGAACACTTCTTCAACCTGACATAATTAATAAAGAAATTAATTATTCGGATGCTTAAACGACGGAATTTGGCTAAAATCTCGTGAACCCGGGTCTGCACCCCGAGTCCAATTTCTCGGGTCATTTCCAGTCAAGCTGCCAAATTTCAGCCCGTTCCGACACCGTCGCGACAAATGATAAAATTGCCCTTCGTGCGGTTTTTCATTGTTAATTTTCTGTCCAACACTTCGTCAACCTAACATAATTAATACGAAAACTAATTATTCAGAGGCCTAAACGAAGGAATTTGGCTAATTCCCGTGATCCCGGGTTTGTACCTCGAGTCCAATTTCTCGGGCCGTTTCCAATCAACCTGCCAAATTTCGGCCCATTCCGACACCGTCGCGACAAATGACAAAATAGCCCCTGGTGCGGTTTTGCTTTGTTAATTTCGGTCCCTGACATAATTAATAAGAAAATTAATTATTCGGAGGCCTAAACGAAGGAATTTGGCTAAATCTCGTGATCCCGGGTCTGTGCCCCGAGTCCAATTTCTCGGGCCGTTTCCAATCAACCTGCCAAATTTCGGCCCATTCCGACACCGTCGCGACAAATGACAAAATTACGCCATGTGCGATTTTGAGTTGTTAATTTTCTGTCCAACACTTCTTCAACCTGACATAATTAATAAGAAAATTAATTATTCGGAGGCCTAAACGAGGGAATTTGGCTAAATCCCGAGATCTCGGGTCTGTGTCTCGAGTCCAATTTCACATGCTGTTTCCAATCAATCTGCCGAATTTCGACCCATTCCAACACCATCGCGACAAATGACAAAATAGCCCCGTGTGCTGTTTTGCTTTGTTAATTTTGGGTCCAACACTTCTTCAACCTGACATAATCAATAAGAAAATTAATTATTTGTAGGCCTAAATGAAGGAATTTGGCTAAAATCCCTTGATCCCGGTTCTGCACCCCGAGCCCAATTTCTCGGGCCGTTTCCAATCAACCAACCAAATTTCAGCCCATTCCGACACCGTCGCGACAAATGACAAAATTACCCCTGGTGCGATTTTGCTTTGTTAATTTTCTGTCCAATACTTCTTCAACCTAACAAAATTAATAAGGAAATTAATTATTCGGAGGCCTAAACGAAGGAATTTGGCAAAAATCCCGTGATCCCGGGCCTGTGCCCCTAGTCCAATTTCTCGGGCAGTTTCCAATCAGCTTGCCAAATTTAGGCCCATTCCGACACCGTCGCGACAAATGACAAAATTGCCCTTGGTGCTGTTTTCCTTTGTTAATTTTCTGTCCAACACTTCTTCAACCTGCCATGATTAATACGAAAATTAATTATTCGGAGGCCTAAACGAAGGAATTCGGCTAAAATTCCATAATCCCAGGTCTGTCCCCCGAGTCCAATTTCTCTGGTTGTTTCCAATCAATATGCCAAATTTTGGCCCATTCCGACACCGTCGCGACAAATGACAAAATTGCCCCTGGTGCGATTTTTCTTCGTTAATTTTTTGTCCAACACTTCTTCAACCTGACATAATTAATATAAAAATTAATTATTCGGATGCCTAAATGAAGGAATTTGGTTAAATCCTGTGATACCCGGGTCTGTGCCCCGAGTCCAAATTCTCAGGCCGTTTCCAATCAACCAACCAAATTTCGGCCCAATCCGACACCGTCACAACCAATGGCAAAATTGTCCATGGTGCGATTTTTGCGTTGTTAGTTTTCTGTCCAACATTTCTTCAAGCTGAATAATTAATGCGAAAATTAATTATTCGGAGGCCTAAACGAAGGATTTTGGCTAAATCTTGTGATCCCGGGTTTGTGCACCAAGTCTAATTTTTCGAGCAGTTTCTAATCAACCTACCAAATCTCGGCCCATTCCGTCACCATCGCGACAAATGACAAAATTGGCCGTGGTGTGATTTTTCATTGTTAATTTTCTGTACAACACTTCTTCAACCTGACATAATTAATAAGGAATATAATTATTCGGAGGCCTAAACGAAGGAATTTGGCTAAAATCCCGTAATCCTGAGTTTGCGCCTTGAGTCCAACTTCACGGGCCGTTTCCAATCAACCCGCCAAATTTCGGCCCATTCCGACACCGTTGCGACAAATGACAAAATTGCTCCTTATGCGGTTTTTCATTGTTAATTTTCTTTCCAACACTTCTTCAACCTCACATAATTAATAAGGAATATAATTATTCACAGGCCAAAACGAAGGAATTTGGCTAAAATCCCGTGATCTCGGGTCTGTGCCCCGAGTCCAATTTCTCGGGCCGTTGCCAATCAACCTGTAAAATTTCGACCAATTTCGAGGCTGTCGCGACAAATAACAAAATTGCCCCCGGTGCGGTTTTGCTTTGTTAATTTCGGTCCGACACTTCTTCAACTTATTATAATTAATAAGGAATTGATTATTTAGAGGCCTAAACGAAGGAACTTCGCTAAAATCCCGTGATCCCGGGTCTACGGCTCGATTCCAATTTCTCGGGCGGTTTCCAATCAGCCTGCCAAATTTAGGCCCATTCCGACACCGCCACGACAAATGACAAAATTGCCCCTGGAGTGATTTCGAGTTGTTAACTTTCTGTCCAACACTTCCTCAACCTGACATAATTAATACAAAAATTAACTATTCGGAGGTCTAAACTAAGTAATTTGGCTAAATCCCTTGATCCCGGGTCCTTGCCCTGAGTCCAATTTCTCGGGCTATTTCCAATCAGCCTGCAAAATTTCGGCCCATTACGACACCATTGCGACAAATGACAAAATTGCCCTTGGTGCTGTTTTGCTTTGTTAATTTTCTGTCCAACACTTCTTCAACCTTACATAATTAATAAGAAAATTAATTAATCGAAGGCCTAAACAAAAGAATTTGGCTAAATCCCATGATCTCGGGTCTGTGCCCCGAGTCCAATTTCTCGGGCCGTTTCCAATCAACCTGCCAAATTTCGACCCATTCCGACACCGTCGCGACAAATGAAAAAATTGCCCCTGGTGTGGTTTTACTTTGTTAATTTTCTGTCCAACACTTTTTCAACCTGACATAATTAATAAAGAAATTAATTATTCGAAGGCCTAAACGAAGGAATTTGGCATAAATCCTGTGATCCCAGGACTTTACCCAATTTCTCGGGCCGTTTCCAATCAACCTTCCAAATTTCAACCCTTTTCAACACCGTCGCGACAAATGAAAAAATTGCACCTGGTGCAGTTTTGAGTTGTTAATTTTCTGTCCAACACTTCTTCAACCTGATATAATTAATAAGAAAATTAGTTATTCGAAGGCCTGAACGAAGGAATTTGGCTAAAATCCTGTGATCCCGGGTCTGTGCCCAGAGTCCAATTTCTCAAGCCGTTTCCAATCAGCCTGTCGAATTTCGACCCATTCCGACACCGTTGTGACAAATGACGAAAATACCCCTGGTGCTGTTTTGCTTTGTTAATTTTCTGTCCAACACTTCTTCAACCTGACATAATTAATACGAAAATTAATTATTTGGAGGTCTAAACTAAGGAATTTGGCTAAATCCCGTGATCCCGGTCCTGTGCCCCGAGTCCAATTTCTCGGGCCATTTCCAATGAACCTGCTAAATTTCGGCCCATTCCAACACCGTCTCGACAAATGACGAAATTTCCACTGGTGCGATTTTGCCTTGTTAATTTTCTGCCCAACACTTCTTCAACCTAACATAATTGATAAGAAAATTAATTATTCGGAGGCCTAAACGAAGGAATTTGGCTAAAATCCCGTGATCCCAAATCTGTGCCCCGAGTCCAATTTCTCCAGCAGTTTTCAATCAACCTGCCAAATTTAGGCCCATTCGAACACCGTCGCGACAAATGACAAAATTTCCCCTGGTGCGGTTTTGCGTTGTTAATTTTCTATCCAACACTTCTTCGACCTGACATAATTAATACGAAAATTAATTATTCGGAGGCCAAAACGATGGAATTCGGCTAAATCTCGTGAACCCAGGTCTGTGTCCTGAGTCCAATTTCTCGGGCCATTTTCAATCAACTAGCCAAATTTCGGCCCATTCCGACACCGTCGCAACAAATGACAAAATTGCCCCTGGTGTGGTTTTGAGTTGTTAATTTTCTGTCCAACACTTCTTCAACCTGACATAATTAAAACGAAAACTAATTATTTGGAGGCCTAAACGAGGGAATTTGGCTAAATCCCGTGATCCCGGGTCTGTGCCCCGACCCCAATTTCTCTGGCTGTTTCCAATCAACCTGCCAAATTTCGACCCATTCTGATACCGTCGTGACAAATGACAAAATTACCCCAGGGGCTGTTTTGCTTTGTTAATTTTCTGTCCAACACTTCTTCAACCTGACATAAATAATAAGAAAATTAATTATTTGTAGGCCTAAATGAAGGAATTTGGCTAAAATCCCATGATCCCGGGTCGGTGCCTCGAGTCCAATTTCTCGGGCCATTTCCAATCAACCTGCCAAATTTCGGCCCATTTCGACATTGTCGCGACAAATGACAAAATTGCCCCTAGTGCGGTTTTGCGTTGTTAATTTTCTGTCCAACACTTCTTCAAACTGACATAATTAATAAGGAATATAATTATTCGAAGGCCTAAACGAAGGAATTTTGCTAAAATCCCGTGATCCCAGGTCTGTGCCCCAAGTCCAATTTCTCCGGCAATTTCCAATCAACCTGTCAAATTTAGGCCCATTCGGACACCGTCGCGACAAATGACAAAATGGCCCCTGTTGCGATTTTGCTTTGTTAATTTTCTGTCCAACACTTCTTCAACCTGACAAAATTAATAAGGAAATTGATTATTCGGAGGCCTAAACGAAGGAATTTGGCATAAATCCCGTGATCCCGGGCCTGTGCCCCAAGTCCAATTTCTCGGGCCATTTCCAATTAGCCAACCAAATTTCTGTCCATTCCGACAACGTCGCGACAAATGATTAAATTGCCGCTGGTGCAGTTTTGTGTTGTTAATTTTCTGTCCAACACTTCTTCAACCTAACATAATTAATACGAAAATTAATTATTCAGAGGCCTAAACGAAGGAATTTGGCTAAATCCCGTGATCTCTGGTCCGTGCCCCGAGGCCAATTTCTCAGGCGTTTCCAATCAACCTGCCAAATTTCGGCCCATTCCGACACCGTCGCGACAAATGACAAAATGGCCCCTGGTGCGATTTTGCTTTGTTAATTTTCTGTCCAACACTTCTGCAGCCTTAATAAGGAAATTAATTATTCGGAGGCCTAAACGAAGGAATTTGGCATAAATCCCATGATCCTGGGCCTGTGCCCTGAGTCCAATTTCTCGGGCCGTTTCAAATTAGCGTGCCAAATTTTTGGCCGTTCTGACACCGCCGCGACAAATGACAAAATTGTCCCTGGTGCTGTTTTGCTTCGTTAATTTTCTATCCAACACTTCTTCAACCAGACAAAATTAAAAAAGAAATTAATTATTCGGAGGCTTGAACGAAGGAATTTGGGTAAAATCCTGTGATCCCAGGTCTGTGCCCCGAGTACAATTTCTCGGGCCGTTTCCAATCGACCTACAAAATTTCGGCCCATTCTGACACCATCGCGACAAATGATAAAAATGCCCCCGGTGCGGTTTTACATTGTCAATTTTTTGTCCAACACTTCATCAACTGGACATAATAAATACGAAAATTAATTATTCGAAGTCCTAAACGAAGGAATTTTGCTAAATCCTGTGGTCTGTGCCTCGAGTCCAATTTCTTGGGCCGTTTTCAATGAAGCTGTCAAATTTCGGCCCACTCCGACACCGTCGCTACAAATATCAAAATTGCCACTGGTACGGTTTTGTTTTGTTAATTTTCTGCCCAACACTTCTTCAACCGAACATAATTAATAAGGAAATTAATTATTCGGAGGCCTGAACAAAGGAATTTGGCTAAAATCCCGTGATCTCGGGTCCGTGCCCTGAGTCCAATTTCTCTGGCCGTTTCCAATCAACCTGCCAAATTTCGGCCCATTCTGACAATGTCGCGACAAATTACAAAATTTCCCCTGGTGCGGTTTTGCGTTGCTAATTTTCTGTCCAATACTTCTTCAATCTTACATATTTAATACGAAAATTAATTATTCGGAGGCCTAAACGAAGGAATTTGGCTAAATCTCATGATCCCGGGTTCGTGCCCCATGTCCAATTTCTTCGGCTGTTTCCAATCAACCTGCCAAATTTTGGCCCATTTCGACACAGTTGCGACAAATGACAAAATTATCCCTGGTGTGATTTTGAGTTGTTAATTTTCTGTCCAACACTTCTTTAACCTGACATAATTAATATGAAAATTAATTATTCAGAGGCCTAAACGATGGAATTTGGCAAAAATCCCGTGATCCCGGGCCTGTGCCCCAAGTCCAATTTCTCGGGCAATTTCCAATCAGCCTGCCAAATTTAGGGCCATTCCGACACCGCCGCGACAAATGACAAAATTGCCCCTGGTGCTGTTTTCCTTTGTAAATTTTCTCTCCAATACTTCTTCAACCTTACATAATTAATAAAGAAATTTATTACTCAGAGGCCTAAACGAAGGAATATGGCTAAAATTCCGTGATCCCGGGTCTGCGCCCTGAGTCCAATTTCTCGGGCTGTTTCGAATCAAGCTGCCAAATTTCGGCCCATTCTGTCACCGTCGCAACAAATGACAAAATTACCCCTCGTGCGGTTTTTCATTGTTAATTTTCTATCCAACACTTCAACAACCTGACATAATTAATACGAAAATTAAATATTCGGAGGCCTAAACGAAGGAATTTGGCTAAATCCCGTGATCCCGGGTCTGTGCCCAGAGTCCAATTTCTCGGGCCGTTTCCAATCAACCTGGCAAATTTCGGCCCATTTTGACACCATCGCGACAAATGACAAAATTACCCCTGGTGTGATTTTGAGTTGTTAATTTTCTATCAAACACTTCTTCAACCTGACATAATTAATAAGAAAATTAATTATTCGGAGGCCTAAACGAGGGAATTTGGCTAAATCCCGTGATCCCGGGTCTGTGCCCCGAGTCTAATTTCTCAGGCTGTTTCCAATCAACCTTCCAAATTTCGACCTATTCCGACACCGTCGCGACAAATGATAAAATTGCCCCCGGGTGCTCTCTTGCTTCGTTAATTTTCTTTCCAACACTTCTTCAACCTGACATAATTAATAAGAAAATTAATTATTCGTAGGCCTAAACGTAGGAATTTGGCCAAAATCCCATGATCCCGGGTCAGCGCTCCGAGTCCAATTTCTCAGGCCATTTCCAATCAACCTGCGAAATTTCAGCCCATTCCGACACCGTCGTGACAAATGACAAAATTGCCCCAGGTGCTTTTTTGCTTTGTTAATTTTCTGTCCAACACTTTTTCAACCTAACATAATTAACACAAAAATTAATTATTCAGAGGCCTAAACGAAGGAATTTGGCTAAATCTCGTGATCCCGGGTCTGTGCCCCGAGTCCAATTTCTTGGGCCGTTTCCAGTCAACCTTCCAAATTTCTGCCCATTCCGACACCATCGTGACAAATGACAAAATTAACCCCAGTGTGGTTTTGCTTTGTTAATTTTTCTGTCCAACACTTCTTCAACCTGACAAAATTAATATGGAAATTAATTATTCGGAGGCCTAAACGATGGCATTTGGTAAATATCCCGTGATCCCGGGCCTGTGCCCCGAGTCCAATTTCTCGGCCAGTTTCTAATCAGCTTGCCAAATTTAGGCCCATTCCGACACCGTCACGATAAATGACAAAGTTGCCCCTGGTGCTATTTTTCTTTGTTAATTTTCTGTCCAACACTTCTTCAACCTGACATAATTAATAAAGAAATTAATTAGTGAATGAATTTGGCTAAAATCTCGTGAACCCGGGTCTGCACCCCGAGTCCAATTTCTCGGGCTGTTTCCAATCAAGCTGCCAAATTTCAGCCCGTTCCGACACCGTCGCGACAAATGACAAAATTGCCCTTCGTGCGGTTTTTCATTGTTAATTTTCTGTCCAACAATTCGTCAACCTGACATAATTAATACGAAAACTAATTATTCAGAGGCCTAAACGAAGGAATTTGGCTAATTCCCGTGATCCCAGGTTTGTGCCGTGAGTCCAATTTCTCGGGCTGTTTCCAATCAACCTGCCAAATTTTAGCCCATTCCGACACCGTCGCGACAAATGACGAAATTACGCCATGTGCGATTTTGAGTTTTTAATTTTCTGTCCAACACTTCTTCAACCTTACATAATTAATAAGAAAATTAATTATTCGGAGGCCTAAACGAGGGAATTTGGCTAAATCCCGAGATCTCGGGTCTGTGCCTCGAGTCCAATTTCTCTCGCTGTTTCCAATCAACCTGTCGAATTTCGACCCATTCCGACACCATCGCGACAAATGACAAAATAGCCCCGGGTGCTGTTTTGCTTTGTTAATTTTGTGTCCAACACTTCTTCAACCTGACATAATCAATAAGAAAATTAATTATTTGTAGGCCTAAACGAAGGAATTTGGCTAAAATCCCTTGATCCCGGTTCTGTACCCTGAGTCCAATTTCTCGGGCCGTTTCCAATCAACCTACCAAATTTCGGCCCATTCCAACACCGTCGCGACAAATGACAAAATTACCCCTGGTGCGATTTTGCTTTGTTAATTTTCTGTCCAATACTTCTTCAATCTAACAAAATTAATAAGGAAATTAATTATTCGGAGGCCTAAATGAAGGAATTTGGCAAAAATCCCGTGATCCCGAGCCTGTGCCCCGAGTCCAATTTCTCGGGCAGTTTCCAATCAGCTTGCCAAATTTAGGCCCATTCCGACACCGTCGCGACAAATGACAAAATTGCCCTTGGTGCTGTTTTCCTATGTTAATTTTATGTCCAACACTTCTTCAACCTGACAAAATTAATAAAGAAATTAATTATTCGAAGGCCTAAACGAAGGAATTTGGCTGAAATCCTGTGCTTACGGGCCTGCGCCCCGAGTCTAATTTCTCGGGCAGTTTCCAATCAAGCTGCCAAATTTTGGCCCATTCCAACACCATCACGAAAAATGACAAAATTGTCCCTCGTGCAATTTTTCATTGTTAATTTTCTGTCCACTTCAACCTGACATAATTAATATGAAAATTAATTATTCGGAGGCCTAAACGAAGGAATTTGGCTAAAATCCCATAATCTCAGGTTTGTCCCCCGAGTCCAATTTCTTTGGCTGTTTCCAATCAAGCTGCCAAATTTTGGCCCATTCCGACACCGTCGCGACAAATGACAAAATTGCCCCTAGTGCGATTTTTCTTCGTTAATTTTCTGTCCAATACTTCTTCAACCTAACATAACTAATATGAAAATTAATTATTCGGAGGCCTAAATGAAGGAATTTGGCTAAATCCTGTGATACCCGGGTCTGTGCCCCGAGTCCAATTTCTCAGGCCGTTTCCAATCAACCAACCAAATTTCGGCCCAATCCGACACCGTCACAACCAATGGCAAAATTGTCCATGGTGCGATTTTTGCGTTGTTAGTTTTCTGTCCAACATTTCTTCAAGCTGAATAATTAATGCGAAAATTAATTATTCGGAGGCCTAAACGAAGGAATTTGGCTAAATCTCGTGATCCCGGGTTTGTGCCCCGAGTCCAATTTTTCGAGCAGTTTCCAATCAACCTGCCAAATCTCAGTCCATTCCGTCACCGTCGCGACAAATGACAAAATTGGCCGTGGTGTGATTTTTCATTGTTAATTTTCTGTACAACACTTCTTCAACCTGACATAATTAATAAGGAATATAGTGATTCGGAGGCCTAAACGAAGGAATTTGGCTAAAATCCCATAATCCCGAGTTTGTCCCTTGAGTCCAATTTCACGGGCCGTTTCCAATCAACCCGCCAAATTTCGGCCCATTCCGACACCGTTGCGACAAATGACAAAATTGGCCCTTGTGCGATTTTTCATTGTTAATTTTCTTTCTAGCACTTCTTCAACCTGACGTAATTAATAAGGAATATAATTATTCAGAGGCCTTAACGATGGAATTTAGCTAAAATCCCGTGATCTCGGGTCTGTGCCTCGAGTCCAATTTCTCGGGCCGTTGCCAATCAACCTGTAAAATTTCGACCAATTCCGAGACCGTCGCGACAAATAACAAAATTGCCCCCGGTGCGGTTTTGCTTTGTTAATTTCGGTCCAACACTTCTTCAACTTATTATAATTAATAAGGAAATTAATTATTCAGAGGCCTAAATGAAGGAACTTGGCTAAAATCCTGTGATCCCGAGTCTACGCCCCGAGTCCAATTTCTCGGGCGGTTTCCAATCAACCTGCCAAATTTCGGCCCATTCCGACACCGTCACGACAAATGACAAAATTGCCCCTGGAGCGATTTCGCGTTGTTAATTTTCTGTCCAACACTTCTTCAACCTGACATAATTAATATGAAAATTAACTATTCGGAGGTCTAAACTAAGGAATTTGGCTAAATCCCTTGATCCCGGGTCCGTGCCTCGAGTCCAATTTCTGGGGCCATTTCCAACCAACCTGCCAAATTTCGGCCCATTACGACACCATTGCGACAAATGACAAAATTGCCCTTGGTGCTGTTTTGCTTTGTTAATTTTCTGTCCAACACTTCTTCAACCTTACATAATTAATAAGAAAATTAATTATTCGGAGGCCTAAACGAAGGAATTTGGCTAAATCCTGTGATCCCGGGTCGGTGCCCCAAGTCCAATTTCTAGAGTCGTTTCCAATCAACCTGCCAAATTTTAGCCCATTCCGACACCGTTGCGACAAATGAAAAAATTGCCCCTGGTGTGGTTTTGCTTTGTTAATTTTCTGTCCAACACTTGTTCAACCAGACATAATTAATAAGGAATATGATTATTCGGAGGCCTAAACGAAGGAATTTGGCCTAAATCCTGTGATCCAGAGTCTGTGCCCTGAGTCCAGTTTCTCGGGCCGTTTTAATCAACCTGCCAAATTTTGGCCCATTCCGACACCGTCGCGACAAATGAAAAAATAGCCCCTGGTGCGGTTTTGCTTTGTTAATTTTCTGTCCAACACTTCTTCAACCTGACATAATTAATAAAGAAATTAATTATTCGGAGGCCTAAACGAAGGAATTTGTCATAAATCCTGTGATCCCAGGTCTGTACCCAATTTCTCGGGCCGTCTCCAATCAACCTGCCAAATTTCAGCCCTTTTCAACACCGTCGCTACAAATGAAAAAATTGCCCCTGGTGCGGTTTGGAGTTGTTAATTTTCTGTCCAACACTTCTTCAACCTGACATAATTAATAAGAAAATTAGTTATTCGAAGGCCTAAACGAAGGAATTTGGCTAAAATCCTGTGGTCCCTGGTCTGTGCTCAGAGTCCAATTTCTCAAGCCGTTTCCAATCAACCTGTCGAATTTCGACCCATTCCGACACCGTTGTGACAAATGACAAAATTACCCTTGGTACTGTTTTACTTTGTTAATTTTCTGTCCAACACTTCTTCAACCTGACATAATTAATACGAAAATTAATTATTCGGAGGTTTAAACGAAGGAATTTGGGTAAATCCCGTGATCCCGAGCCTGTGCCCCGAGTCCAATTTCTCGGGCCATTTCCAATGAACCTGCCAAATTTCGGCCCATTCCAACACCGTCTCGACAAATGACGAAATTTCCACTGGTGCGATTTTGCCTTGTTAATTTTCTACCCAACACTTCTTCAACCTAACATAATTGATAAGGAAATTAATTATTCGGAGGCCTAAACGAAGGAATTTGGCTAAAATCCTGTGATCCCAAATCTGTGCCCCGAGTCCAATTTCTCCGGCAGTTTTCAATCAACCTGCCAAATTTAGGCCCATTCAGACACCGTCGCGACGAATGACAAAATTCCCTATGGTGCGGTTTTGCGTTGTTAATTTTCTATCCAACACTTCTTCGACCTGACATAATTAATACGAAAATTAATTATTCGGAGGCCTAAATGATGGAATTCGGCTAAATCTCGTGAACCCGGGTCTGTGCCCTGAGTCCAATTTCTCGGGCCGTTTTCAATCAACCAGCCAAATTTTGGCCCATTCCAACACCGTCGCAACAAATGACAAAATTGCCCCTGGTGTGGTTTTGAGTTGTTAATTTTCTATCCAACACTTCTTCAACCTGACATAATTAAAATGAAAATTAATTATTCGGAGGCCTAAACGAGGAAATTTGGCTAAATCCCGTGATCTCGGGTCTATGCCCCGACCCCAATTTCTCAGGCTATTTCCAATCAACCTGCCAAATTTCGACCCATTCCGACACCGTCGCGACAAATGACAAAATTACCTCAGGTGCTATTTTACTTTGTTAATTTCTGTCCAACACTTCTTCAACCGAACATAAATAATTAGAAAATTAATTATTCGTAGGACTAAATGAAGGAATTTGGCTAAAATCCCGTGATCCCTGGTCGGTGCCCCGAGTCCAATTTCTCGGGCCATTTCCAATCAACCTGCCAAATTTCGGCCCGTTTCGACATTGTCGCGACAAATGACAAAATAGCCCCTGGTGCGATTTTGCATTGTTAATTTTCTGTCCAACACTTCTTCAAACTGACATATTTAACAAGGAATATAATTATTCGGAGGCCTAAACGAAGGAATTTGGCTAAAATCCCGTTATCCCAGGTTTGTGCCCCGAGTCCAATTTCTCTGGCCATTTCCAATCAACTTGTCAAATTTCGGCCCATTCGGACACCGTTGCAACAAATGACAAAATGGGACCTGGTGCGATTTTGCTTTGTTAATTTTCTGTCCAACACTTCTTCAACCTGACAAAATTAATAAGGAAATTAATTATTTGGAGGCCTAAACGAAGGAATCTGGCATAAATCCCGTGTTTCCGGGCCTGTGCCCTGAGTCCAATTTCTCAGGCCATTTCCAATCAGCCTGCCAAATTTCTGCCCATTCCGACAACGTCGCGACAAATGATTAAATTGCCCCTGGTGCGGTTTTGGATTGCTAATTTTCTATCCAACACTTCTTCAACCTAACATAATTAATACGAAAATTAATTATTTAGAGGCCTAAAGGAAGGAATTTGGCTAAATCCTGTGATCCCGGGTCCGTGCCTCGAGTCCAATTTCTCGGGCCGCTTCCAATCAACCTGCCAAATTTCAGCCCATTTCGACACCGTCGCGAGAAATGACAAAATTGCGCCTGGTGCGATTTTTCTTCGTTAATTTTCTGTCCAACATTTCTTCAACCTAACATAATTAAAACGAAAATTAATTATTCGGAGCCCTAACCGAAGGAATTTGGCTAAATCCTGCGATCCTGATATGTTCCCCAAGTCCAATTTCTTAGGCCATTTCCAATCAATCTGCCAAATTTCGGCCCATTCTGACACCCTCGCGACAAATGACAAAATTACCTCTGGTGCAATTTTTCAATGTTAATTTTCTGTCCAACACTTCTTCAACCTGACATAATTAATACGAAATTAATTATTCCGAGGCCTAAGCGAAGGAATTGGCCAAATCCCATGATCCTGGGTCTGTGCCCCGAGTCCAATTTCTCGGGCCGTTTCAAATCAACCTGCCAAATTTCGGCCCATTCCGACACCGTCGCGACAAATGACAAAATCGCCCCTAGTGCGATTTTTCATTATTAATTTTCTGTCCAACACTTCTTCAACCTGACATAATTAATAAGGAATATAATTATTCGGAGGCCTAAACGAAGGAATATGGCTAAAATCCCGTGATCCCGGGTCAGCGCCCCAAGTCCAATTTCTCGGGCCGTTTCCAATCAACCTACCAAATTTCGACCCATTCTGACACCGTCGTGACAAATTTCGGCCCATTCCGACACCGTCGCGACAAATGATAAAATTGTCGCTGGTGCGATTTTGCTTTGTTATTTTTCTGTCCAACACTTCTTCAACCTGACATAATTAATAAGGAAATTGTAAACGACGGAATTTGGCTAAATCCTGTGATCCTGGGTCTGTGCCCCGAGTCCAATTTCTCAGGCTGTTTCCAATTAACCTGCCAAATTTTGACCCATTCCGATACGGTCGAGACAAATGACAAAATTGCCCCTGGTGTTGTTTTGCTTTGTTAATTTTCTGTCCAACACTTCTTCAACCTGACATAATTAATAAGAAAATTAATTATTCGTAGGCCTAAACGAAGGAATTTGTCTAAAATCCCCTGATCCCAGGTCTATGCCCCGTGTCCAATTTTTCGGACCCTTTCCAATGATCCTACCAAATTTCGGCCCATTCCAACACCATCGCGACAAATGACAAAATTGCGCCCGGTGCGATTTTTCTTCGTTAATTTTCTGTCCAACACTTCTTCAACCTAGCATAATTAAAACGAAAATTAATTTTTCGGAGCCCTAAACGAAGGAATTTGACTAAAACCCGCGATCCTGATATGTTCCCCAAGTCCAATTTCTCAGGCCATTTCCAATCAACCTGCCAAATTTGGGCCCATTCCGACACCCTCGCGACAAATAACAAAATTGCCCCTGGTGCAATTTTTCATTGTTAATTTTCTGTCCAACACTTCTTCAACCTAACATAATTAATAAGGACTATAAGTATTCGGAGGCCTAAACGAAGGAATTTGGCTACAATCCTGTGATCCCAGGTCTGTGCCCCGAGTCTAATTTCTCGGGCCCATTCCAATCCACCTGCCAAATTTCGGCCAATTCCGACACCGTCGCAACAAATGACAAAATTGCCCCTGGTGTGATTTTTCTTGGTTAATTTTCTGTCCAACACTTCTTCAACCTGACATAATTAATACAAAAATTAATTATTCGGAGGCCTAAACGAAGGAATTTGGCTAAATCCCGCGATCCGGATATGTTCCTCAAGTCCAATTTCTTAGGCCATTTCCAATCAACCTATCAAATTTCGGCCCATTCCGACACCCTCGCGACTAATGACAAAATTACCTCTGGTGCAATTTTTCAATGTTAATTTTCTGTCCAACACTTCTTCAACCTGAAATAATTAATACGAAAATTAATTATTCCGAGGCCTAAACGAAGGAATTGGCTAAATCCCATGATCCTGGGTCCGTGCCCCGAGTCCAATTTTCTCGGGCCGTTTCCAATCAACCTGCCAAATTTCGGCCCATACCGACACCGTCGCGACAAATGACAAAATTGCCCCTAGTGCGATTTTTCATTGTTAATTTTCTATCCAACGCTTCTTCAACCTGACATAATTAATAAGGAATACAATTATTCGGAGGCCTAAACGAAGGAATTTGGCAAAAATCCCGTGATCCCGGGTCAGCCCCCCAAGTCCAATTTCTCAGGCCGTTTCCAATTAACCTACCAAATTTCGGCCCATTCCGGCACCGTCGTGACAAATGACAAAATTGCCCCTGGTTCGATTTTGCTTTGTTATTTTTCTGTCCAACACTTCTTTAACCTGACATAATTAATAAGGAAATTGTAAACGACGGAATATGGCTAAATCCTGTGATCCCGGGTCTGTGCCCCGAGTCCAATTTCTCAGGCTGTTTCCAATCAACTTGCCAAATTTTGACCCATTCCGATACCGTCGAGACAAATGACAAAATTGCCCCTGGTGCTGTTTTGCTTTGTTAATTTTCTATCCAACACTTCTTCTACCTAACATAATTAATAAGAAAATTAATTATTCGTAGGCCTAAACGAAGGAATTTGTCTAAAATCCCCTGATCCCGGGTCTGTGCCCCGAGTCCAATTTTTCGGACCCTTTCCAATGATCCTGCCAAATTTCAGCCCATTCCGACACCGTCGCGAGAAATGACAAAAATTGCCCCTGGTGCGATTTTTCATTGTTAATTTTCTGTCCAACGCTTCTTCAACCTGACATAATTAATAAGAAAATTAATTATTTGGAGGCCTAAACGAAGGAATTTGGCTAAAATCTTGTGATCCCCGGTCTGTGCCCAAGTCCAATTTCTCGGGCCGCTTCCAATCAACTAGCCAAATTTCGGCCCATTCCGACACCGTCGCGACAAATGACAAAATTGCGCCTGGTGCGATTTTTCTTCATTAATTTTCTGTGCAACACTTCTTCAACTTGATATAATTAAAACGAAAATTAATTATTCGGAGCCCTAAACGAAGGAATTTGGCTAAATCCCGCGATCCTGATATGTTCCCCAAGTCCAATTTCTCAGGGCATTTCCAATCAACCTGTAAAATTTCGGCCCATTCCGACACCCTCGCGACAAATGACAAAATTACCTCTGGTGCAATTTTTCATTGTTAATTTTCTTTCCAACACTTCTTCAACCTGACATAATTAATAAGGAATATAATTATTCGGAGGCCTAAACGAAGGAATTTGGCTAAAATCCCGTGATCCAGGGTCAGCGCCCCAAGTCCAATTTCTCGAGCTGTTTCCAATCAGCCTACCAAATTTCGGCCCATTCCGACACCGTCGCGACAAATGACAAAATTGCCTCTGGTGCAATTTTTCATTGTTAATTTTCTGTCCAACACTTCTTCAACCTGACATAATTAATAAGGAATATAATTATTCGGAGGCCTAAACGAAGGAATTTGGCTAAAATCCCGTGATCCAGGGTCAGCGCCCCAAGTCCAATTTCTCGAGCTGTTTCCAATCAGCCTACCAAATTTCGGCCCATTCTGACACCGTCGTGACAAATTTCGGCCCATTCCGACACCGTCGCGACAAATGACAAAATTGCCCCTCGTGCGATTTTGCTTTGTTATTTTTCTGTCCAACTCTTCTTCAACCTGACATAATTAATAAGGTAATTGTAAACGACGGAATTTGGCTAAATCCTATGATCCCGGGTCTGTGCCCCGAGTCCAATTTCTTGGGCCGTTTCCAATCAACCTGCCAAATTTCGGCCCATTTCGACACCGTCGCGACAAATGACAAAATTACCCCTGGTGTGATTTTTCATTGTTCATTTTCTATCCAACACTTCTTCAACCTGACATAATTAATATGGAATATAATTATTCGGGGGCCTAAATGAATGAATTTGGCTAAAATCCCGTGATCCTAGGTCTGTGCCCCGAGTCCAATTTCTCAGGCCGCTTCCAATCAACATGCCATATTTAGGCCCATTCCGACACCGTCGCGACAAATGAAAACATTGCCCCTAGTGCAATTTCTCTTTGTTAATTTTTTGTCCAACACTTCTTCAGCCTGACATAATTAATATGAAAATTAATTATTCGGAGGCCTAAAATACGGAATTTTGCTAAATCCTGTGATCTATGGTCTGTGCCCCGAGTCCAATCTCTTGGGCCGTTTCTAATCAACCTACCAAATTTCGGCCCATTTTGACACCGTCACGACAAATGACAAAATTGTCCCTGGTGCGGTTTTGCGTTGTTAGTTTTTGTCCAACACTTCTTCTAGCTGAATAATTAATACGAAAATCAATTATTCAGAGGCTTAAACGAAGGAATTTGACTAAAACCCATGATCCAGAGTTTGTGCCCCGAGTCCAATTTCTTGGGCCGTTTCCAATCAACCAGCCAAATTTCGGCCCATTTCGACAACGTTGCGACAAATAACAAAATTGTCGTAGGAGCAATTTTTCATTGTTAATTTTCTATCCAACACTTCTTCAACCTGACATAATTAATAAGGAATATAAGTATTCGAAGGCCTAGACGAAGTAATTTGGCTACAAACCTGTGATCCCAGGTCTGTGCCCCGAGTCTGATTTCTCGGGCCCATTCCAATCCACGAGCCAAATTTCGGCCAATTCCGACACCGTCGCGACAAATGACAAAATTGCCCCGGTGCGATTTTTCTTTGTTAATTTTCTGTCCAACACTTCTTCAACCTGACATAATTAATACGAAAATTAATTATTCGGAGGCCTAAACGAAGGAATTTGGCTAAATCCCGCGATCCGGATATGATTCCCAAGTCCAATTTCTTAGGCCATTTACAATCAACCTACCAAATTTCGGTCCATTCCGACGCCCTCACGACAAATGACAAAATTACCTCTGGTGCAATTTTTCAATGTTAATTTTCTGTCCAACACTTCTTCAACCTGACATAATTAATACGAAAATTAATTATTCCGAGGCCTAAACGAAGGAATTGGCTAAATCCCATGATCCTGGGTCCGTGCCCCGAGTCCAATTTCTCGGGCCGTTTCCAATCAACCTGCTAAATTTTGGCCCATTCCGACACCGTCGCGACAAATGACAAAATTGCCCCTAGTGCAATTTTTCATTGTTAATTTTCTATCCAACACTTCTTCAACCTGACATAATTAATAAGGAATATAATTATTCGGAGGCCTAAACGAAGGAATTTGGCTAAAATCTCGTGATCCCGGGTCAGCGCCCCAAGTCCAATTTCTCGGGCCGTTTCCAATCAACCTACCAAATTTCGGCCCATTCTGACACCCTCGTGACAAATGACAAAATTGCCCCTGGTGCGATTTTGCTTTGTTATTTTTCTGTCCAACACTTTTTCAACCTGACATAATTAATAAGGAAATTGTAAACGACGGAATTTGGCTAAATCCTATGATCCCGGATCTGTGCCCCGAGTCCAATTTCTCAGGCTGTTTCCAATCAACCTACCAAATTTTGACCCATTCCGATACCGTCGAGACAAATGTCAAAATTGCCCCTGGTGCTGTTTTGCTTTGTTAATTTTCTGTCCAACACTTCTTCAACTTGACATAATTAATAAGAAAATTAATTATTCGTAGGCCTAAACGAAGTAATTTATCTAAAATCCCCTGATCCCGGGTCTGTGCCCCGAGTCCAATTTTTCGGACCCTTTCCAATCATCCTGCCAAATTTTCGCCCATTTCGACACCGTCGCAACAAATGACAAAATTGCCCCTGGTGCGATTTTTCATTGTTAATTTTCTGTCTAACACTTCTTCAACCTGACATAATTAATAAGAAAATTAATTATTCGGAGGCCTAAACGAATGAATTTGGCTAAAATCCCATGATCCCAGGTCTGTGCCCCGAGTCCAATTTCTCGGGCCGCTTCCAATCAACCTACTAAATTTCAGCCCATTCCTACACCGTCGCGACAAATGACAAAATTGCCCGAGGTGCGGTTTTTCTTTGTTAATTTTCTGTGCAACACTTCTTCAACCTGACATAATTAATACCAAAATTAATTATTCGGAGGCCTAAAAGATGGAATTTGGCTAAATCCTGTAATCGCTGGTCTGTGCCCCAAGTCCAATCTCTCCTACCATTTCCAATGAACCCGCCAAATTTCGGTCCATTCCAACACCGTCGAGACATATGAAAAAATTGCCACTTGTGCGGTTTTGTTTTGTTAATTTTTTGCCCAACTCTTCTTCAACCTGACATAATTAATAAGGAAATTATTTATTCGGAGGCCTTAACGAAGCAATTTGGCTAAAATCCCGTGATCCCGGGTCTATGGCCCGAGTCCAATTTCTCGGGCCGTTTCCAATCAACTTGCCAAATTTCGGCCCATTCGGACACCATCGCGACAAATGACAAAATTGCCCAAGGTGCAGTTTTGGTTGTTAGTTTTCTTTCCAAAACTTCTTCAACCTAACATAATTAAATTCGAAAATTAATTATTCGGAGGCCTAAACGAAGGAATTTGGCTCAATCCTGTGATCCCAGGTATATACCTGGAGTCCAATTTGCAAAATTTCGGCCAATTCCGACACCGTCGTGACAAATGGCAAAATTGACCCTGGTGCGGTTTTGCTTTGGTAATTTTCTGTCCAACACCTCTTCAACCTGACATAATTAATACGAAAATTTATTATTCGGAGGCCTAAACTTGGGAATTTGGCTAAAATCCCGTGATCCCCCATCCATGCCCCGAGTCCAATTTCTCGGGCTGATTCCAATCAACCTACCAAATTTTGGCCCATTCAGACACCGTCGCGACAAATGACAGAATTGCCCTTGGTACGGTTTTGGTTGTTAGTTTTCGGTCCAACACTTCTTCAACTTGACATAATTAATACAAAAATTAATTATTCGGAGGCCTAAACGAAGGAATTTAGCTAAATCTCGTGATCCCGGGTCTATGCCTCGAGTCCAATTTCTCGGGCCGTTTCCAATCAGCCTGCAAAATTTCGGCCCATTCCGACACCATCGCGATAAATGACAAAATTGCCCAAGGTACAATTTTGCTTTGTTAATTTTCTGTCCAACTCTTCTTCAACCTAACATAATTAATAAGGAAATTAATTATTCGGAGGCCTAAACGAGGGAATTTGGCTAAAATCCCGTGTTCCCGGGTCTGTTTCCAGAGTCCAATTTCTCGGGCAATTTCCAATCAACCTGCCAAATTTCGTCCCATTCCGACACCGTCGCGACAAACAACAAAATTGCCCCTGGTGCGATTTTTCATTGTTAATTTTATTTCCAACACTTATTCAAGTTGACATAATTAATAAGGAATATAATTATTTGGAGGCCTAAACGAAGGAATTTGGCTAACATTCCTTGATCCCAGGTCTGTGCCCCGAGTCCAATTTCTCGGGCCGTTTCCATTCAGCCTGCAAAATTTCAGCCCATTCCGACACCGTCGCGATAAATGACAAAATTGCCCCTAGTGCGGTTTTGCTTTGTAAATTTTTTGTCCAACACTTCTTCAACCTAACATAAGTAATAAGGAAATTAATTATTCGGAGGCCTAAATGAAGGAATTTGCCTAAAATCTCGTGATCTCGAGTCTTTGCCCCAAGTCCAATTTCTCGGGCCGTTTCCAATCAACCTGCCAAATTTCGGCCCATTCCAACACCGTCGCGAAAATGACAAAATTTGCCCTGGTGCAATTTTTCATTGTTAATTTTATGTCCAACACTTATTCAACTTCACATCATTAATAAGGAATATAATTATTTGGAGGCCTAAACGAAGGAATTTGGCTAAAATCCCATGATTCCAAGTTTGTGCCCCGAGTCCAATTTCTCGAGCCGTTTCCAATCAACTTGCCAAATTTCGGCCCATTCCGACACCGTCGTGATAAATGACAAAATTGCCCCTGGTACGATTTTGCATTGTTAATTTTTTGTCCAACACTTCTTCAACCTAACATAATTAATAAGAAAATTAATTATTTGCAGGCCTAAACGAAGGAATTTGGCTAAAATACCATGATCCCGGGTCTGTGCCCCGAGTCCAATTTCTCGGGCCGTTACCAATCAGCCTGGAAAATTTCGACCTATTCTGACACCGCGCGACAAATGACAAAATTGACACTGGTGCGGTTTTGCTTTGTTAATTTTCTGCGCAACACTTCTTCAACCTGACATAATTAATAAGAAAATTAATTATTCACAGGCCTAAATGATGGAATTTGGCTAAAATACCTTGATCTCAGGTCTATGCCTCGAGTCCAATTTATTGGGCCGTTCTCAATCAACCTGCCAAATTTCGGCCCATTCTGACACCGTTGCGACAAATGACAAAATTGCCCCTGGTGCAGTTTTGCGTTGTTAGTTTTCTATTCAACACTTCTTCAACTTGACATAATTAATACGAAAATTAATTATTCGAAGGCCTAAACGAAGGAATTTGGCTAAAATCCCGTGATCCCGAGTCCCTGCCCCGAGTCCAATTTCTCGGGCCGTTTCCAATCAACCTGCCAAATTTCGGCCCATTCTGACACCGTTGCGACAAATGACAAAATTGCCCCTGGTGCAGTTTTGCGTTGTTAGTTTTCTATTCAACACTTCTTCAACTTGACATAATTAATACGAAAATTAATTATTCGAAGGCCTAAACGAAGGAATTTGGCTAAAATCCCGTGATCCCGAGTCCCTGCCCCGAGTCCAATTTCTCGGGCCGTTTCCAATCAACCTGCTAAATTTCTGCCCATTCTGACACCGTCGCGAAAACGACAAAATTTGCCCTAGTGCAATTTTTCATTGTTAATTTTCTGTCCAACACTTATTCAACGTCAAATAATTAATAAGGAATATAATTATTTGGAGGCCTAAACGAAGGAATTTGGGTAAAATCCCGTGATTCCAAGTCTGTGCCCCGAGTCCAATTTCTCGAGCCGTTTCCAATCAACTTGCCAAATTTTGGCCCATTCCGACACCGTCGTGACAAATGACAAAATTGCCCCTGGTGCGATTTTGCATTGTTAATTTTTTGTCCAACACTTCTTCAACCTAACATAATTAATAAGAAAATTAATTATTTGGAAGCCTAAACAAAGGAATTTGGCTAAAATACCGTGATCCCGGGTTTTTGCCCCGAGTCCAATATCTCGGGACGTTTCCAATCAGCCTGCAAAATTTCGACCTATTTCGACACCGTCGCGACAAATGACAAAATTGACACTGGTGCGGTTTTGCTTTGTTAATTTTCCGCCCAACACTTCTTCAACCTGACATAATTAATAAGAAAATTAATTATTCGCAGGCCTAAACGAAGGAATTTGGCTAAAATACCATGATCCCAGGTCTGTGCCCCGAGTCCAATTTCTCGAGCTTTTTCCAATCAGCCTGCAAAATTTCGACCTATTTTGACACCGTCGTGGTGCGATTTTGCTTTGTTAATTTTCTGCCCAACAGTTCTTCAACATGACATAATTAATAAGAAAATTAATTATTCGCAGGCCTAAATGAAGGAATTTGGCTAAAATACCTTGATCTCAGGTCTGCGCCCGGAGTCCAATTTCTCGGGCCGTTTCCAATCAACCTACCAAATTTCGGCCCATTCTGACACCGTCACGACAAATGACAAAATTGCCCCTGTTGCAGTTTTGCGTTGTTAGTTTTCTGTCCAACACTTCTTCAACCTGACATAATTAATGCGAAAATTAATTATTCGGATGCCCAAACGAAGGAATTTGGCTAAATCCCGTGATCCCGGGTCGATGCCTCTAGTCCAATTTTTTGGGCCGTTTCCAATCAGCCTGCAAAATTTTGACCCATTCCTACACCGTAGTGACAAATGACAAAATTGCCCCTGGTACGGTTTGGCTTTGTTAATTTTCTGTCCAACACTTCTTCAACCTGACATAATTAATAAGGAAATTAATTATTCAGAGGCCTAAATGAAGGAATTTGGCTAAATCCGGTGATCCCAGGTCTGTGCCCCGAGTCCAATTTCTCGGGCCGTTTCCAATCAACCTACCAAATTTCGGCACATTTCGACACCGTCGTGACAAATGACAAAATTGTCCCTATTTCGGTTTTACGTTGTTAGTTTTCTGTCCAACACTTCTTCAAGCTGAATAATTAATACGAAAATTAGTTATTCAGAGGCCTAAATGAAGGAATTTGGTTAAGTCTCGTGATCCCAGATCTGTGCCCCGAGTCCAATTTCTCGGGCCGTTTCCAATCAAGCTACCAAATCTCGGCCCATTCCGACACCGTCTCGACAAATGAAAGAATTGCCCCTGGTGCGCTTTTTCTTTATTAATTTTCTGTCCAATACTTCAACCTAACATAATTAATACGAAAATTAATTATTCGGAGGCCTAAACGAAGGAATTTGGCTAAATCCCGTGATCTCGGGCCTATGCCCCGAGTCCAATTTCTCGGGCCGTTTCCAATTAACCTGCCAAATTTCGACCCATTCCGACACCGTCGCGACAAATGACAAAATTGTCCCTTGTGCGATTTTCATTGTTAATTTTCAGTCTAACACTTCTTCAACCAGATATAATTAATAAGGAATATAATTATTCGGTGGCCTAAACGAATGAATTTGGCTAAAATCTCGGGATCCCAGGTCTGTGCCCCGAGTCCAATTTCTCGGGCCGTTTCCAATCAACCTGCCGAATTTCGGCCCACACCGACACCGTCTAGACAAATGATAAAATTGCCCCTGGGGCGTTTTTCTTTTTTAATTTTCTGTCCAATACTTCTTCAACCTGACAT
This sequence comes from Olea europaea var. sylvestris, assembly GCF_002742605.1. Taxonomy (NCBI): domain Eukaryota; kingdom Viridiplantae; phylum Streptophyta; class Magnoliopsida; order Lamiales; family Oleaceae; genus Olea; species Olea europaea. Next base: position 211,651 of record NW_019267367.1, on the reverse strand, counting down.
AATTATTACGAAAATTAATTATTTGGAGGCCTAAACAAAGGAATTTGGCTGAATCCCATGATCCCGAGTCTGTGCCTCGAGTCCAATTTCTTGGGCCACTTCCAATCAACCTGCCAAATTTTGGCCCATTTCAACACAGTCGCGAGAAATGATAAAATTGCCCCTGGGGCGTTTTTATATTGTTAATTTTCTGTCCAACACTTCTTCAACCTGACATAATTAATAAGAACATTAATTATTCGGAGGCCTAAACGAAGGAATTTGGTTAAAATACCTTGATCCCGGGTCTGCGCCCCGAGTCCAATTTCTCGGGCCGTTTCCAATCAACCTCCCAAATTTCGGCACATTCTGACACTGTCCCAACAAATGACAAAATTGCCCCAGGTGCGATTTTGCATTGTTAATTTTTTGTCCAACACTTCTTCAACCTAACATAATTAATAAGAAAATTAATTATTTAGAGGCCTAAACGAAGGAATTTGGCTAAAATACCGTGATCCCGGGACTGTGCTTCGAGTCCAATTTCTCGGGCCGTTTCCAATCAGCCTGCAAAACATTGACCTATTCCGACACCGTCGTGACAAATGACAAAATTGACACTGGTGTGGTTTTGCTTTGTTAATTTTCTGCCCAACACTCCTTCAACCTGACATAATTAATAAAGAAATTAATTATTCGGAGGGCTAAACGAAGGAATTTGGCTAAATCCTGTGATCTCGGATCTGTGCCCCGAGTCCAATTACTCGGGCCGTTTCCAATCAACCTGCCAAATTTCGGCCCATTCCGACACGTCGCGACAAATGACAAAATTGCCCCTGGCGCGATTTTTTCATTATTAATTTTCTTTCCAACACTTTTTCAACCTAACATAATTAATAAGAAAATTAATTATTCGGAAGCCCAAACGAAGGAATTTGGCTAAAATACCATGATCCCGGATCTACGCCCGGAGTCCAATTTCTCTGGCCATTTCCAATCAACCTGCCAAATTTCCGCCCATTCGGACACCGTCGTGACAAATGACAAAATTGCCCCTGTTGTGGTTTTGCGTTGTTAATTTTCTGCCCAACACTTCCTCAACCTGATAAAATTAATACTAAAACTAATTATTCGGAGGCGTAAACGAAAGAATTGGGCTAAATCCCATGATCACAGGTCTGTGCCCCGAGTCCAATTTCTCGGGCCGTTTCCAATCAACCTGCCAAATTTCGGCCCATTCCGACACCGTCGCAACAAATGACAAAATTGCCCCTGGTTCGATTTTGCTTTGTTAATTTTCTGTCCAACAC